>NC_141361.1:2205791-2258291 GCF_057382095.1 Aulonocara sp. 'chitande type north' Nkhata Bay | reverse complement strand
GTAAAAGCATTTCAGTTCTGCTGAGCCAAATAAGACAGGTCAGGGTGAAGAAGTGACAGCCAAAGAAAAGCTTACCACAAAACGGAGAAGTTATGACAAATCAGACTATAAGGCAAAAGAAAGTGCAGCTTTATGGTTTACATGGACAAAAGAATTTCTGTGGCTGCGATATGATGAGCTAAATAACCAGGGCTGCACATAAGTGGTCCACAGGTGCGCATTCGCTGGCAAAATAAAAAACACGCACAAGGGTTAGGGTTAAATTTAAAAACTGTACGTTTGAGTTAAAATATATATTTATAATTTTAATAAATGACAAATTAAAAATGCATGAACATTTTTTTGTATCGAAAAAATATCGAACCGTGAATTTTGTGTATCGTTGCACCCCTAATATATATATATATATATATATATATATACACACACACATATATAAAATTAATTTTATATATGTGTGTGTGTGTGTGTATATATATATATATATATATATATACACACACACACACACACATATATAAAATTAATTTTATATATGTGTGTGTGTATATATATATATATACACACACACATATATAAAATTAATTTTATATGTGTGTGTGTGTGTGTGTGTGTGTGTGTGTGTGTGTGTGTGTGTGTGTATATATATACACACACACACACACATATGAGAGACAGAGAGAGAGAAAAAAAGACGTACCATGTAGTTTGGCTCTGATCAGAAACGCAGCACAAATCTGTTTCACTTTACCTGGTGGCTCTTCTTTTATAGTGTCTACACGGCCCAAAAAAGTTTGTTCAATAGAGGGTAAAAAAAAGAAACTCGATACACAAGTTCCACTTCATTCCAGTTCTTGGTATTACAAATGAACTCATTCATTGTGCCTTTGAGGGGCTGATTTGGGCGTGTCAAGGAACAGGTAGACTTCACAATACATGCCCATTCTTTTCTTAACTGCCCTTCCTTTTCCAGAGAACAAACAATGAATTAAAAGATAAACTTGGCTGACCAAACAGAAATGGTTTGGCAGAAAAAATAATGAAAGGGATCACCTTTGGCAAATATTCATTGAAACAATGTTAAAACAGTATCGGGCAATTCTATTGAATCAACATTGAAATCTGATATTGATTTTATGTAACTTTTGCACCCTCTACTAATATTGAATCAATGTTGAACTCTGACATTGATTTAAAATCAAATTTTCTAACACTGTTAATACCAAAACAATGTTAGAGTCTGATATTGAATCACTGTTGAACTCTGATGTTGATTTTCCATCACTTATGCACCCTTTGTTAATATTGAAACAATAAAATCATGATTAAAAATCAAGAGTACTTAGCTATTTCAATCAATACTAAACCACTGAAAATTACCATCAATACTTAAACCTGCAAAAAAGACAATTGTGTTTGATCCACAAACAGGAAACCTTTTATATGTTGAACATCCTACAATTTGTCATGTCCATAATAATATCCCTATAATATGAAGCATCGGGCATTGTGTAAAAAAAAATGACAATAGACATCTTTGTAATAATAACAAAATAATTTATCATGTGAAAAAGTTTCTTTGTTACAAGTCACTGTTTTTAGTTTACTCTGAGATGGGGCTGGATATCGGGTGCCCTTCACCACCCATCTGATCTGGAGCATAGCGGAGACATTTCTGCACTGCTTGGGTGAAGGCAAACTCAGAAACTGCATTTACCCCCACCCCCCTGAATCAGGCCATCTAGGACAAAAACAAACAAAAAAAGAAAAAGAAAATGCATGCCAGTTAATGGTATGATAACTCGAGTTATCATACCATTAACTGGCATGCATTTTCTTCATCCCTTTGCAATCTTTATCTCCCTACTTTCCTCATTTCAAAAATCTATTTTTGAATTTCAAATTAAAAATCATATTTTCAAATTCTTTTTTAAAATACTAAAATTTTAAACTCTTTCAAGATCATCTTATCTTATGATAATATTATGTCCCAGCAGAACTAGCTAGCTACCATTTATAGTAAGCTAATGTCCTCTTCAGAAATTAAGCTTGAAGCAGGTAACACTGTAAGAACCTGGACTCAGTCCCATTATATATACACAGTGCAGCAATGGCTGCAACCGATAGTTCTTAAACTTGTTATTAAAATGCTGTCTGTAAACACATCAGTCCAGATGTTACCACATTGTTTTCTGATACTTTGAGTTAAAAGAACTGAAACAGGGTTATCACAATGATAGTTCTCCCACTTCCATTAATTAATGCCCTCTGCCAAGGTAAATAGTCGAGATGACACTGTTGATTAAATTTCATTTGTTTTTATTTCATGTTATTACAAGAGCACACATTCACTCTCAACTGGACATAGTTGATCATCAAGGAAGCTAGCAGGAGCCCTTCCCTGAAACACAGCCTCAATTCATGTTCAAGCTATCTGCCTTTATCTACTAGAAATGCAAACTTAAAAAAATCAAACGATAACTCACCTTTGTTATTTCTTCTGCTAAACCCTTTCTGTTTATTCAGCCTAGTTTGTCTGTTTATTCAGTGGTTTCTTCTCTGGAAAAGGAAGGGCAGTTAAGACAAGAGTGAGCCTGTGTTGTGAAGCCTATCAATTTCTTGACACACCCTCAGTTTTAAGGCCAAGTCATTAAAGTATTAGTAAACATAATTCTACAATTCAGAGTCACAGTGAACTTTTTTGTCTTTCAGTGCCATTCAGTTTAGTTTGAGTTGAATTGCTGTAACTGCTGAATCTTTGTTGAAATTAGCTGAAATGCATTGAACAGTTCTCAGGCTGAAAATGTATCAATCACCTAAAAGCTGAAGATTCGAAAAATCCAAAGAAGCTTTAAAATCCTGAATATTTTTCTTACGCCGATAGTAAAAACTGAAACACTGCTGCGTTGCCGAAGACGCTGCCTCTGTCGGTGGCGATGCACAGGATGGGGGACGATGACGATCCCCAGGTCTTTTTGGAGGCATTCCGTGAGACGGCAGAGGCGTCGTGGTGGCCGCGAGCGGAGTGGGCCCCGCAGCTGATCCCACTGCTGTCAGGGGAGGCTCAAACGGCGGCCCTGGGTCTGCCCCCAGTCTCGCGGAGCAGCTTTGATGACGTGTGCCGGCCCGTGTTGCCTCGCCATGAAGACGATCGCCGGCGGTTCCGTGCCTGCAGGCTGACTGGGGAGGATCGGCCGTTCGCGTGGGCTCGCAAGCTCCACGACGCGGCGGTGCGGTGGCTGCAGCCGGGAAAGTGGCTGCAGCCGGGACAGTCTCTGCCGGCGGAGACGGCGAGATGGGTCCAGTGTCATAGACCTGCCAAGCTGGAGGTGGAGGATCACCTGGCCGCCAAAGCAGTGGAGGTACCCGGTACCAGCACCGCACCGACGGGCTCCAGCACCGGCGCCAGAAGAACGGACCCCGGCGTGGAGTCCTACTAACCCGTTTTCTTCCACTTTGCTTCCCTAGGGATCAGAGACATCTGGCGCTGCCTCTGAGCCATGGAGAGCAGCACAGACGCCGGGGCAGGAGTGCTGGAAGTGCGGGCAGCCGGGTCACCTGAGGAGGGATTGTCCGCTATGGAAGTGGGGCAGACCCTCGTGCACCAAAGCTTGGTTCGCCCCGGGGCATTGTTGGAGGCGGAGTGGGTGGAGGAGAGGTGTGTTCATGGTGATGTGCACAAGTATCCCATAGTGTCACTGTTGTTAAAATATATGGGCAAAACGCATAGAGTTAAGGCTGCGGTTAGCCCACGCCTGTCGCATCCCCTTATCTTGGGCACGAATTGGCCGGGGTTTCATCAGCTGTTGGGACATGCGGGGATGCGATCATGACCATTGGTAGCGTGTAGTGTCTGCGCATCGCTCAGCGGTGACGCAGGGTTGTCCGACGCTGACTCCGGGGAGGGGGAGACGGCGGGCCCTTCAAGGGAGGACCCGACGGCTCCGGAAATTACCCCCACGGGAGATTTCCCACTGGAACAGTCTCGTGACGACACCTTACGCTCAGCCTTCGACCAAGTGATTGAGATTGATGGTCACGTGGTGCGCCCTGAAGCCGCGCGGACCTACCCACGTTTCGTGTTATTAAAAGATAGGTTATATCGAGTGAGTCGTGACGCTCGCACGGAGGAGATGCACACCCAGTTGTTGGTGCCATGAGGTCGCCGGGAAATAATTTTACAGGCAGCTCATTATAACCCCATGGCAGGGCATATGGGATATGACAAAACTCTGGAGCGAATAACGGCCCAATTTTATTGGCCCGGAATCCATGCAGATGTGCGCCGCTGGTGTGCGTCCTGCCCGGAATGCCAACTTGTTAATCAGCCGGCCATTCCAAAAGTGCCTTTGCGCCTGCTCCCTCTAATGGAGGTCCCGTTCAAACGTGTTGGCATGGACCTCATCAGGCCGTTTCACCGGAGTGCACGCGGTTATCGCTTTGTACTAGTTCTGGTGGATTATGCAACGCGATACCCGGAAGCAGTGCCACTGCGAACCACCTCTGCGAAGAGTGTGGCGCAGGCCCTGTTTTAGGTCATCTCCCGAGTTGGTATCCCGAAAGAGATACTGACTGACCAGGGCACGTCGTTCATGTCTCGCACACTGCGTGAACTGTACGACTTGTTGGGCATTAAATCTATTCGGACCAGCGTCTACCACCCTCAGACTGACGGGCTGGTGGAGCGACTGAATACGACTTTAAAGTCCATGATTCATAAGTTCATTTACGAGGATGAACGCAATTGGGATCGTTGGTTAGACCCTCTGTTATTTGCAGTGTGGGAGGTGCCCCAGGCCACCACGGGATTTTCTCCCTTTGAACTGCTGTTCGGCAGGAAGCCGCGTGGGGTGCTCGACCTAATTAAAGAAAACTGGGAGGATGGTCCGAGCCCCGCAAAAAACGAGATTCAGCACGTGTTGGACCTGAGAGCGAAACTCCACACTTTGGGGAGGTTATCACGGGAGAATTTGCTCCAGGCTCAGCAGCGTCAGCAGCGCCTGTATAACAGAGGGGCTAGACTCAGGCAATTTTCACCGGGAGTCAGAGTGCTTGTATTACTCCCTTTTTCTAGCTCAAAGTTACTCGCCAAATGGCAAGGTACCTTTGTGGTCACATGGCAAGTGGGGGACGTTGACTCTGAGATGGGGCTGGATATCGGGTGCCCTTCACCACCCATCTGATCTGGAGCATAGCGGAGACATTTCTGCACTGCTTGGGTGAAGGCAAACTCAGAAACTGCATTTACCCCCACCCCCCTGAATCAGGCCATCTAGGACAAAAACAAACAAAAAAAGAAAAAGAAAATGTATGCCAGTTAATGGTATGATAACTCGAGTTATCAGCTGGCATGCATTTTCTTCATCCCTTTGCAATCTTTATCTCCCTACTTTCCTCATTTCAAAAATCTATTTTTGAATTTCAAATTAAAAATCATATTTTCAAATTCTTTTTTAAAATACTAAAATTTTAAACTCTTTCAAGATCATCTTATCTTATGATAATATTATGTCCCAGCAGAACTAGCTAGCTACCATTTATAGTAAGCTAATGTCCTCTTCAGAAATTAAGCTTGAAGCAGGTAACACTGTAAGAACCTGGACTCAGTCCCATTATATATACACAGTGCAGCAATGGCTGCAACCGATAGTTCTTAAACTTGTTATTAAAATGCTGTCTGTAAACACATCAGTCCAGATGTTACCACATTGTTTTCTGATACTTTGAGTTAAAAGAACTGAAACAGGGTTATCACAATGATAGTTCTCCCACTTCCATTAATTAATGCCCTCTGCCAAGGTAAATAGTCGAGATGACACTGTTGATTAAATTTCATTTGTTTTTATTTCATGTTATTACAAGAGCACACATTCACTCTCAACTGGACATAGTTGATCATCAAGGAAGCTAGCAGGAGCCCTTCCCTGAAACACAGCCTCAATTCATGTTCAAGCTATCTGCCTTTATCTACTAGAAATGCAAACTTAAAAAAATCAAACGATAACTCACCTTTGTTATTTCTTCTGCTAAACCCTTTCTGTTTATTCAGCCTAGTTTGTCTGTTTATTCAGTGGTTTCTTCTCTGGAAAAGGAAGGGCAGTTAAGACAAGAGTGAGCCTGTGTTGTGAAGCCTATCAATTTCTTGACACACCCTCAGTTTTAAGGCCAAGTCATTAAAGTATTAGTAAACATAATTCTACAATTCAGAGTCACAGTGAACTTTTTTGTCTTTCAGTGCCATTCAGTTTAGTTTGAGTTGAATTGCTGTAACTGCTGAATCTTTGTTGAAATTAGCTGAAATGCATTGAACAGTTCTCAGGCTTAAAATGTATCAATCACCTAAAAGCTGAAGATTCGAAAAATCCAAAGAAGCTTTAAAATCCTGAATATTTTTCTTACGCCGATAGTAAAAACTGAAACACTGCATTATCACATTTAACCTTCCCTGCTGCCGAGGTCGCGGGTACCCCACTTGCACGTACACAAGCCAGCTACGGGGACATTCCAAGATTCCCCCCTCCACAACCACCATTATTATTGTTAATGTTAAGTCAAACTGAGTTTAGGAAGTGGTGAGCCCTGAGGCAAATATGTATACTGACAGACTGAGGGGCAAGCTGGGCAAAACTAATCTTGCATCTGTTTTTCTGTCTGGACAAAGAAAAGAAGGCAAACTATGGAATAACAGGAAGTTGTCACTTACGTGAAAAGGCTGGTATAGTTCCTTCGATAAGTGGTCACCAGCAGTTACACTGTGAGGAACTGATGTGTCTATAAAATCCAGGGAGGCAGCTGGTAAAGAAGTGGTTGCTGGCTTAGCTAAAAGACTGGTTAACATTAGCTGCTAAAGAACCGCAGCTGCCGCTAGCTTGTGTATCATTAGCAGTGTGCTAATGTGTAATGGATGGTCGCCTGCTTATGAGCGGCACCATTGTTTAATGTTGGCCTGTGTATGGAAGACTGCTGATCTTTGCATATGGTTAAGTGCGGGAAAACTGGTTACAAATATTCTTGTCACTGGATTTAAGTTCTAATGCAGATTGACCATTTGATTTAGCACTTTTTCGTGAAAGCAGTATCTTTTAAGCTTGTGTGTACAATGGTGAGCATTTTAAAACTACTGCAGTAAATATTGTGCTGCAAAGCCCATACACTGCTATTGATGTGCTTGTGATAGGAATGAACATTTTGTTTAAATTAGAACAGTATATGTTAATAAGGGTTGGATTGTTCACAATATTTACAGATGTGTGATAAGAAAACATGGTTTTGTATCTTTTGGGTTTGTATTTAACCCTTTCGAGGCCGAGAGTTAGTTAGTTTTTAACTGATTTGCAACAGTTAAAAACTAACAACCTGATGACCCCACATACATATTTTATGAGGGTTTTTTTACTCAGAAGTACCACTGCAGGACTTGGTTGTGCATTAGCAACAAAAAGTTTAATTTGAGCCTGAGAGGGTTAAAGGTTTTTCTCCCATGGCTGAAGAGAGGATTAAAGAGGAAAGAAAAACAAAAGATCTGCCTGGTCATTGAGTGATATCCCATATAATCTCATATAATAGGAAAACAGTAAAGCTAGGGAGTTAAAGGATCTGATGCTTCTGTCCCTCCCAAGTTAATAATCACAAATAGTGTAATTTTTAACAACATGATTAGTGAAATTGTACAGTGCCATTCCTCACCTACTCTGTATCAATATCTTGATAGAAAATTCAGTAACACTTTAGGCTTTGGATACTGTGTGTGTTTTCTTTCAATGATCCTGTTTGCTGTCATTAAAGTAGCCGTGGTTGTGTCTGCAAAAAATGTGTTTTTAAATCTGTCTTAAAAAAAAGTTTAACTGCAACATAAAATCCATTATGATCATCTTTTATCTTGTTATCATCAATCAATAATAGGGTGCAACAGACAATATTACAAAATTAGATTACAATGACTTTTAACATTCTTACAATGGGTAAAATAAATATTGAACTCACAAACTTTATAAGTAAATATATTACTAAAGATGCCATTGATATGAAATAATCTGGAAGTGGAAAGATAATCATTTCACCATAAACTGGCCACAAACAGTTGCTCCCTGCAAGATTTCAGGCAGCGGAGTGAAAAGATTTATCAGAAGAGTTGTTCAAGAGCCAAGGACCACTTGTGGAGAGCTACAGAACTATCTGGAATCAGCAGGTATAAATGTTTCAAAGAAAAATATAAGTAATGCATTCAACCCACTTGGGGATTCCCATGATGCACTGAGTATTTCTTCTTCATGTGATTATACACCTCTCTGAATTTAATGATTAGTTATTATTAATCTCTGGCTCTCCTCCACAGTGTGTTTTTTGTCCTGTGTTTCTCACCCCAACCGGTCGCAGCAGATGATATAAAGCTAATATAAAGTGCCTTGAGGCGGCTGTTGTTGTGATTTGGAGCTGTATAAATACATTTATTGAATTGCGCCTGAACATGTATTCGCACTAACCACCAAGACTCCATTGCTGAAGAAAAAGCATGTTGATGTGCGTTCAAAGTTTACATGTAGACAAGCCTGTAAAATACTGGGAGAATGTAGTTTGGTCAGATGAGACCCAAATTGAATTCTTTGGATGGCACAATACACACTGTATTTGGTGGTCAAAAGGCACTGCATATAATCCCAGTAACACGATACCAACACTGAAGTTTGGAGGTAGGAAGTGGAGGTAGTATTTGGCTGTTTTTTAGGATGAGGCACCGGCACACTTTATATAACTGAAGGAAGAATGAATGGAAAACTGTACAGAGACATTCTTGATAAAAATGTGCTGCCATCTAGGCATCAGGCTGATGCAGATCAAACAAGGGTGGACGTTACAGCGAGACAATGATCTAAAAAACCCACAGTCAAGGAAACTCTCAGTTGGTTTTAGAGAAACAAAACAAAGCTGGTAGAATGACGCAGACAATCACTTGACCAGAGTCCAACTGAAAATCTATGGAAAGAACTAAAGCTCAGAGTTCATAGAAGGGGCCCACAGAATCTTAAGGATTTGAAAACTGTTTGTGTGAAAGAATGGGCCAAAAATCACACCTGAGCAATGCATGAGACTAGTTTTTCCATACAAGAGGCGTCTAGAAGCTCTCATCACCAACAAAGACTTTAATTCAATTCAATTTAGTCTTATTTTTACAGCACCAAATCAAAACAGCAGTCACCTCAACGTGCTTTATATTGTAAGGTAGACCCTAAAATAATATATCCAGAGAAAAACCCAACAATGACCCCCTATGAGCAGCACTTTGGCGACAGTGGGAAGGTAAAAAATCCTTTTAACAGGAAGAAACCTCCGGCAGAACCAGGCTCAGGGAGGGGCGGGGCCATCCACTGCAAGGGGTGAGAGAAGGAAGACAGGATAAAGACATGCTGTGGAGGAGAGACAGAGGTTAATAACAGGTATGATTCAATGCAGAGAGGTCTATTAACACAGAGTGAGTGAGAAAGGTGACTGGAAAGGAAAAACTCAATGCATCATGGGAATCCCCCGGCAGCCTATGTCTATTGCAGCATAACTAAGGGAGGATTCAGGGTCACCTGGTCCAGCCCTAACTATATGCTTTAGCAAAAAGGAAAGTTTGAAGCCTAATCTTGAAAGTAGAGATAGTGTCTGTCTCCCGAATCCAAACTGGAAGCTGGTTCCACAGAAGAGGGGCCTGAAAACTGAAGGCTCTGCCTCCCATTCTACTTTTAAATACTCTAGGAACAACAAGTAGGCCTGCAGAGCGAGAGCGAAGTGCTCTAATAGGGTGATATGGTACTACAAGGTCATTAAGATAAGATGGGGCCTGATTATTTAAGACCTTGTATGTGAGGAGCAGGATTTTGAATTCTGGATTTAACAGGAAGCCCATGTTTAACAGTGAGCCATAATATAATCATCCCACAGATGTAATATTATCTACATCTGTGGGAGGGAGGGAGCACAACATACTTTTATTGATTTTTATGCTGATTTTTTCCCTTTTTTCCGTATGAGCTTACCTGCGATAGCTTCTGGACACCTATAGATCATTAGGACTAAAATGTTCTTAACAGAAACAGCAACATTTTTATAGTTACCTTATCCTCAGCGCTCCGTGTGTCTGTGGCCTAGACACAGCTGAAGCCTGATTACAGCATCTGGGCACCGAACAGCCTCAACAGCCTGGAAAGGTGCTAACCGCTAGGCTAACTAGCAACAAGATGCCTTCCCTCTCCACAGATGACTACCACAGCCTCCTGCAGAAGATTGCAGTACTGGAGACAAAAATTCATCGCTTAGAAGTAAACGTGGAGGTAAATGGACTGTGTGGAAATGAAACAACCTTGCCTTTGATTCAAAACAATGGCGATGAGCAAGCTAGTACACAGCTAAGGAGCACAGATAACATGACCAAGAAAGTAGACTCTGTGCATTATTATAAATCCTCAAGTGATAATCCCCCCTTGGACTGTCTTGGTGCAAAACCAAGACATAAATCATGTCTCCTGGAAGGGGGAGGACGTATCACGGGCAGAGCACAGCGAGCTGAAATCTCTGAAACCGACTGGCCTTCACTTCCTACGAGACAGAGAAGCTCTTCTACCCCTGTATACGGGAGGAAACAGGACTGGACAACCGCGAATAGGAAGGTTAACAACAAACCTCCAAAACAACTGAATGTGAAACTGCAGAACAGATTTGCTCCACTATCAAAGGACCCTGGATCTATATCGGACAACCATCCATCTAAAAGCAGCGAAGTAAGGTCTGAAAATCTGTTGAAAAGTAAAAGACCACAGGGAAAGCTAAAGGCTAGGCCTGAAACTCTGATTGTGGGTGACTCTGCTGTAAAGGATGTACAAAGGATGTGCAGTAAGAACTAGAGATGGACCGATCCGATATTACGTATCGGTATCGGTCCGATACTGACCTAAATTACTGGATCGGATATCGGAGAAAAATAAAAAATGTAATCCGATCCATTAAATATCACGAAAGCACCTCACAAAACTTGCAACACACCGTAACTCACCTCAGGTTAGCACGTCGGAGCAGTATGCATCACGTGATAGAGCGGCTGTGGCATGCGGGACCTGTAGGTGGTCTGGATAGCATGTGGAGCTTCGCTAGCAACCCGGCATTTCATCTCCGACAAAGTTATCCCGAGAGAAGTAAAGCAAGTGTGTAAGTCCATCTCTGAATGTTTGTAAAGCATTCCTGCGTTAAGCTTAACAAACGATATATGGAGCGACTGCCTCTTCTTGCTGCTACTTCAATCATGAAACTGCTTAACGATCAGCTGATCGGCTTTTCTGTCGCGAGTCCGTGTCTCTGGTTTGCTTTTGGCCCACTTTGCACCAGAAAGAGGAAACCAGCGGCTGAACAACAGCAGCACGTTTAAGCTTGATCAGCTATTGTTAGAATGTATATAATATTACTTTCTACTCGAGGATCTTTTTCTACGTAGCTGACGGCTGGTAACTGTGCAGGGGCGGCTCTAGCAAAGTTTAGCCAGGGGGGCCGATAGGGCATTAACAGGGAAAAGGGGGCACAAAGACATACTTTTCTTTCTTATTCTCATTTAAAATGTCTAGCTTTTAATAAATAATTATCTGACAGCCAAAGTTTTAATTTGATGCAAAATGAATAGAAGTCCATTACTGTATATAGTAACTATTAAGTCTAATATACCCTAGTAAGCTATACTACTTTTTCCTTTGGGAAGGTACCATCTGTGCAGTCTGCAATTTTGTTGAAGAAAGATGTTGAATCTATTTAATATTTCTTGAAAAATAATTGATTTCTGTGCATTTTTTTTCCACACTGCATCAAATTAAGGTTGATTACGTCGATTAAGCATCATGAGGTGGAGCGTGAGGGGTGGTTCCTTATTTTTTATTTATTTATTTTTGTTGTTGCTGGGAGTTGGAACCCTATTAGTTAGGTTGCTTAATATTTACGCTAAGTACTCTTTAAAATACCAGAATAGGGAGGATGGTGTAGGTTTAAGTTTATTAGATTGATCAGTATTGCTGTACTATGAAATTTTTTTTTTTGCATACAGGTATAACAGAATAGCTTTAGTGTAGTTGTTGTTTTAAACTTGAGTATGAACTTATACAAAATGCAGCAAGATATTTAAAAAACAGTTTTGTTGATTAAAAAACACCATATCGGATTCATATCGGTATCGGCAGATATCCAAATTTATGATATCGGTATCGGTATCGGACATAAAAAAGTGGTATCATGCCATCTCTAGTAAGAACACTAAAGTCCTCTGCTTTCCTAACGATATGGTCAACAACCTGAAGGAGAGAATTCTTCAAATTGCAGATGAATATCCAACTGTGACAAACATTGTTCTGCATACAGGGTCAAACGATGTGTCCAAACAACAGTCGGAGGTTCTGAAACGGGACCTTACTGGATTATTAAATACTGTAAACTCTCTGAATGCAGCTGTATTCATCAGTGGACCTGTACCGCCGGTCAGAGGAGGAGACGAGAGATTCAGCAGGTTGTTTACACTGAATAAATGGCTTATATCAGCATGTACTGACCACTCGGTGCATTTTATCAACAACTTTAATATTTTTTGGGAACGCAGGCATCTGTTTAAAGCAAATGGATTTAATTTTAACAAGTCAGGGGTGAAACTGTTCACCTCCAACTTGTTTTATTCCATACGTCATCCATCTGTGCTTGGTGCCAAGGCTGAGATAAACGAGGAGTTATCTCATAAAGAGGAACAAACAGTACTCCAAGAACAGACAAAGCCCAGCAGAAACCTTGAGGAGGAGCTCTATTTGCCCCCACCTGGGAAGAGCCTCAGAAAGGAGAGACATCTGAGGCAAGAAGAGGGGTCCCTATTTGCCTCCAACTCTCTCAACAACACCAACGACCAGGACCAGGGACCACGATCTTCCCCAGTCCCCCAAACCCCTGACAGGCCATCACCCTCCTCCCCCTCCCTTTCTCCCTCCTCCCCACACCTGAAATTCACTGAGGAGATGATGGAGCGGGTCAATGCTGGGCTCAGATCTACCCCCCGGCCCAATCCTTTTTTGTCCCCCACAAACCCCCCACCAGAGCGGCCAAAGGTTCGCCATCGAGCCCCACCCTCAACAGAGCAATCAAAGTCACATTGCCCAGCCTCGCCCCCCTTAGTTCCTCCTTACCACCTTCATGCTCTGTCTCCGCAGTCTGATGTGTGATGTGTGAAGGGTCCGGGCTGCGAGGATTATGGCAGTGGTGACTTTTCCCAGGAGAAGCTGGGACCCTGTTTACTAGAAGGTTTTAAAATCTCTGTACTTTCAGGTGACAGAAGGAGACATGTGGCCTGGTCAAAACACAGAGAGCTGCACTCTAAAAGATCTTTAAACATAGTAAACATACCTTGTGTGCCACAGACTGCTGCCAAACACGAGGGGACAAGTAATACCTCTAAAACACTTAAGTTGGCTTTATTAAACGTTAGATCTTTAGCTGGGAAAACATTTTTAATTAATGATTTAATCACTGAGCACAGCCTTGATTTTATGTTTTTAACTGAAACTTGGTTGGACCAAAGTAACAGTGGAGCTGTTCTCATCGAGACGACCCCTCCTAACTACAGTTTTATCAGTGAGGTCAGGGCGAGCAGGAGAGGAAGAGGGGTTGCTGTCTTATTTAATGAATCATTTCAATGTAAGCAACTATCTCCTGGAAGTTTTCAGTCTTTTGAATATGTGGCTTTACAGCTGAAGGCCCCATCCAAAGTTGTGTTTCTTAATGTTTACAGGCCTCCCAAATACTGCACAGACTTTTTTAATGACCTCAGTGAACTGCTGTCTGTGATCTGTGTTGATTTCGACTGTGTAATTATTGTTGGGGATTTTAACATCCATGTGGACAACCCTCAGGACAAAGGGACTAAAGACCTGAGTAACACTCTGGGCAACTTTGGGCTGACTCAGCATGTAACAGAGGCCACACATAATAGAGGACACACTCTTGACCTACTGATCTCCAAGGGCCTGAGCATTTCAGAGGTTACTGTGTCTGATGTCGGCGTGTCTGATCATTACTGTGTTTTCTTTGAAAGTAAAATCTCAGCCCACATAAATATATCAACAACAGTGATCACAAAACGGTGTATAACTGAAGACAGTAGTGCAATTTTTAACCAGGTCTTCCCATTAACACCTGACCTATCTAGAGGGTCAGTCAATGAGCTCGTCAATAGCTTCAATGCTAACATGTTAAATGTAATGGACACTATTGCTCCCATTAAGGTGAAGGTTATCTCTGGAAGGAAAAAGACTCCATGGAGAAACTCCACACTGGTGAAAAATGAAAAAAGAGAGTGTAGGAAAGCTGAGCGCAGATGGAGAAAAACAAACCTCCAGGTTCATTATGACATTTATAAAGAGAAACTTCACAATTATAATTTACAACTGAGGAGTGCAAGGAGGTCCTACTTCTCTGACATCATCACTAAAAACAGCCATAATGCTCGGGTCTTATTTTCTACAGTTGACAGGCTAACAAACCCTCCTGTGTCAGTGGCAGCTGAACTTCATTCGACCATGGCCTGCAATGACTTTGCCAAATTCTTCACTGAAAAAATCCAAAAAATTAGACAAACAATTGGTACATCAACAGCAGATCCAGGATATGTACTGTGTCCACCAAAAAACTGTTTAAACACCATGAAACAGTTTCACCCGATTAACAGCAAAGACCTGGAGGACATCTTAGGTCAACTGAACTCCTCCTCCTGCTGTTTAGATGTCCTGCCAACAAGTTTTTTCAAAAAGGTCTCAAAGTCTTTAGAGTCAGACCTGTTACAGATCGTCAACTTTTCTTTATTATCAGGTGTGTTTCCAGAATCACTAAAAACTGCTGTAATAAAACCTATACTGAAAAAGGACAATCTTGACAAGACACAAATGAACAACTACAGGCCGATCTCAAATCTCCCATTTTTAAGTAAGATCATTGAAAAAGCAGTTTCTCAACAGCTCAGTTACTTCTTAAAACAGAATAACTGCTACGATGCCTTCCAGTCAGGTTTTAGACAGAACCACAGCACTGAAACCGCTCTGACCAAAGTGTTTAATGACATATGTCTGAATACAGACAGTGGAAAAATGTCAGTCCTAGTTTTACTGGATCTCAGTGCAGCATTTGATACAGTTGACCACAACATATTACTCAAACGACTGGAGAACTGGACAGGTCTTTCAGGAACTGTACTAAACTGGTTCAAGACATACTTAGAAAACAGGAAATACTTTGTATCAATAGGTAACTTCACATCTGAGCAGACAAGTATCACATGTGGAGTTCCCCAAGGTTCCATCTTGGGACCCCTTCTGTTTAACATTTACATGCTCCCACTGGCACAGATTATAAAGAACAACAAAATAAACTATCATAGCTATGCAGATGACACACAAATATATATCACAATGTCACCAGGAGACCAAGGCCCTGTACAGGCTCTTGGTAAATGCATTGAGGAAATTAATGACTGGTTGTGCCACAATTTTCTCCAGCTAAACAAAAACAAAACTGAGGTAATAGTCTTTGGCGCCAAAGAAAAACGATTACAGGTCACCAGAGAACTTCAATCTATACATCTAAAAACCACAAACCAGGCGAGAAATTTGGGTGTAGTGATGGATGCAGACCTAAACTTAGAAAAACACATTAAGACAATAACAAAGTCAGCTTACTATCACCTCAAGAATATTTCAAGGATAAAAGATCTGATGTCTCAACAGGACCTGGAAAAACTAGTCCATGCATTCATCTTTAGTAGGCTTGATTACTGTAACAGCATCTTTACAGGTCTACCTAAAAAATCAGTCAGACAACTACAGCTCATTCAGAACTCTGCTGCTCGAGTCCTCACTAAGACCAAAAAAGTGGACCTGGACTCAGTCCCATTATATATACACAGTGCAGCAATGGCTGCAACCGATAGTTCTTAAACTTGTTATTAAAATGCTGTCTGTAAACACATCAGTCCAGATGTTACCACATTGTTTTCTGATACTTTGAGTTAAAAGAACTGAAACAGGGTTATCACAATGATAGTTCTCCCACTTCCATTAATTAATGCCCTCTGCCAAGGTAAACAGTCGAGATGACACTGTTGATTAAATTTCATTTGTTTTTATTTCATGTTATTACAAGAGCACACATCCACTCTCAACTGGACATAGTTGATCATCAAGGAAGCTAGCAGGAGCCCTTCCCTGAAACACAGCCTCAATTCATGTTCAAGCTATCTGCCTTTATCTACTAGAAATGCAAACTTAAAAAATCAAACGATAACTCACCTTTGTTATTTCTTCTGCTAAACCCTTTCTGTTTATTCAGCCTAGTTTGTCTGTTTATTCAGTGGTTTCTTCTCTGGAAAAGGAAGGGCAGTCAAGACAAGAGTGAGCCTGTGTTGTGAAGCCTATCAATTTCTTGACACACCCTCAGTTTTAAGGCCAAGTCATTAAAGTATTAGTAAACATAATTCTACAATTCAGAGTCACAGTGAACTTTTTTGTCTTTCAGTGCCATTCAGTTTAGTTTGAGTTGAATTGCTGTAACTGCTGAATCTTTGTTGAAATTAGCTGAAATGCATTGAACAGTTCTCAGGCTGAAAATGTATCAATCACCTAAAAGCTGAAGATTCGAAAAATCCAAAGAAGCTTTAAAATCCTGAATATTTTTCTTACGCCGATAGTAAAAACTGAAACACTGCATTATCACATTTAACCTTCCCTGCTGCCGAGGTCGCGGGTACCCCACTTGCACGTACACAAGCCAGCTACAGGGACATTCCAAGATTCCCCCCTCCACAACCACCATTATTATTATTAATGTTAAGTCAAACTGAGTTTAGGAAGTGGTGAGCCCTGAGGCAAATATGTATACTGACAGACTGAGGGGCAAGCTGGGCGAAACTAATCTTGCATCTGTTTTTCTGTCTGGACAAAGAAAAGAAGGTAAACTATGGAATAACAGGAAGTTGTCACTTACGTGAAAAGGCTGGTATAGTTCCTTCGATAAGTGGTCACCAGCAGTGACACTGTGAGGAACTGATGTGTCTAAATAAAATCCAGGGAGGCAGCTGGTAAGGAAGTGGTTGCTGGCTTAGCTAAAAGACTGGTTAACATTAGCTGCTAAAGAACCGCAGCTGCCGCTAGCTTGTGTATCATTAGCAGTGTGCTAATGTGTAATGGATGGTCGCCTGCTTATGAGCGGCACCATTGTTTAATGTTGGCCTGTGTATGGAAGACTGCTGATCTTTGCATATGGTTAAGTGCGGGAAAACTGGTTACAAATATTCTTGTCACTGGATTTAAGTTCTAATGCAGATTGACCATTTGATTTAGCACTTTTCGTGAAAGCAGTATCTTTTAAGCTTGTGTGTACAATGGTGAGCATTTTAAAACTACTCCAGTAAATATTGTGCTGCAAAGCCCATACACTGCTATTGATGTGCTTGTGATAGGAATGAACATTTTTGTTTAAATTAGAACAGTATATGTTAATAAGGGTTGAATTGTTCACAATATTTACAGATGTGTGATAAGAAAACATGGTTTTGTATCTTTTGGGTTTGTATTTAACCCTTTCGAGGCCGAGAGTTAGTTAGTTTTTAACTGATTTGCAACAGTTAAAAACTAACAACCTGATGACCCCACATACATATTTTATGAGGGTTTTTTTACTCAGAAGTACCACTGCAGGACTTGGTTGTGCATTAGCAACAAAAAGTTTAATTTGAGCCTGAGAGGGTTAAAGGTTTTTCTCCCATGGCTGAAGAGAGGATTAAAGAGGAAAGAAAAACAAAAGATCTGCCTGGTCATTGAGTGATATCCCATATAATCTCATATAATAGGAAAACAGTAAAGCTAGGGAGTTAAAGGATCTGATGCTTCTGTCCCTCCCAAGTTAATAATCACAAATAGTGTAATTTTTAACAACATGATTAGTGAAATTGTACAGTGCCATTCCTCACCTACTCTGTATCAATATCTTGATAGAAAATTCAGTAACACTTTAGGCTTTGGATACTGTGTGTGTTTTCTTTCAATGATCCTGTTTGCTGTCATTAAAGTAGCCGTGGTTGTGTCTGCAAAAAATGTGTTTTTATGTCTGTCTTAAAAAAAAGTTTAACTGCAACATAAAATCCATTATGATCATCTTTTATCTTGTTATCATCAATCAATAATAGGGTGCAACAGACAATATTACAAAATTAGATTACAATGACTTTTAACATTCTTACAATGGGTAAAATGAATATTGAACTCACAAACTTTATAAGTAAATATATTACTAAAGATGCCATTGATATGAAATAATCTGGAAGTGGAAAGATAATCATATAAACCATAAACTGGCCACAAACAGTTGCTCCCTGCAAGATTTCAGGCAGCGGAGTGAAAAGATTTATCAGAAGAGTTGTTCAAGAGCCAAGGACCACTTGTGGAGAGCTACAGAACTACTGTATCTGGAATCAGCAGGTATAAATGTTTCAAAGAAAAATATAAGTAATGCATTCAACCCACTTGGGGATTCCCATGATGCACTGAGTATTTCTTCTTCATGCGATTATACACCTCTCTGAATTTAATGATTAGTTATTATTAATCTCTGGCTCTCCTCCACAGTGTGTTTTTTGTCCTGTGTTTCTCACCCCAACCGGTGGCAGCAGATGATATAAAGCTAATATAAAGTGCCTTGAGGCGGCTGTTGTTGTGATTTGGAGCTGTATAAATTTATTGAATTGCGCCTGAACATGTATTCGCACTAACCACCAAGACTCCATTGCTGAAGAAAAAGCATGTTGATGTGCGTTCAAAGTTTACATGTAGACAAGCCTGTAAAATACTGGGAGAATGTAGTTTGGTCAGATGAGACCCAAATTGAATTCTTTGGATGGCACAATACACACTGTATTTGGTGGTCAAAAGGCACTGCATATAATCCCAGAAACACGATACCAACACTGAAGTTTGGAGGTAGGAAGTGGAGGTAGTATTTGGCTGTTTTTTAGAATGAGGCACTGGCACACTTTATATAACTGATGGAAGAATGAATGGAAAACTGTACAGAGACATTCTTGATAAAAATGTGCTGCCATCTAGGCATCAGGCTGATGCAGATCAAACAAGGGTGGACGTTACAGCGAGACAATGATCTAAAAAACCCACAGTCAAGGAAACTCAGTTGGTTTTAGAGAAACAAAACAAAGCTGGTAGAATGACGCAGACAATCACTTGACCAGAGTCCAACTGAAAATCTATGGAAAGAACTAAAGCTCAGAGTTCATAGAAGGGGCCCACAGAATCTTAAGGATTTGAAAACTGTTTGTGTGAAAGAATGGGCCAAAAATCACACCTGAGCAATGCATGAGACTAGTTTTTCCATACAAGAGGCGTCTAGAAGCTCTCATCACCAACAAAGACTTTAATTCAATTCAATTTAGTCTTATTTTTACAGCACCAAATCAAAACAGCAGTCACCTCAACGTGCTTTATATTGTAAGGTAGACCCTAAAATAATATATCCAGAGAAAAACCCAACAATGACCCCCTATGAGCAGCACTTTGGCGACAGTGGGAAGGTAAAAAATCCTTTTAACAGGAAGAAACCTCCGGCAGAACCAGGCTCAGGGAGGGGCGGGGCCATCCACTGCAAGGGGTGAGAGAAGGAAGACAGGATAAAGACATGCTGTGGAGGAGAGACAGAGGTTAATAACAGGTATGATTCAATGCAGAGAGGTCTATTAACACAGAGTGAGTGAGAAAGGTGACTGGAAAGGAAAAACTCAATGCATCATGGGAATCCCCCGGCAGCCTATGTCTATTGCAGCATAACTAAGGGAGGATTCAGGGTCACCTGGTCCAGCCCTAACTATATGCTTTAGCAAAAAGGAAAGTTTGAAGCCTAATCTTGAAAGTAGAGATAGTGTCTGTCTCCCGAATCCAAACTGGAAGCTGGTTCCACAGAAGAGGGGCCTGAAAACTGAAGGCTCTGCCTCCCATTCTACTTTTAAATACTCTAGGAACAACAAGTAGGCCTGCAGAGCGAGAGCGAAGTGCTCTAATAGGGTGATATGGTACTACAAGGTCATTAAGATAAGATGGGGCCTGATTATTTAAGACCTTGTATGTGAGGAGCAGGATTTTGAATTCAATTCTGGATTTAACAGGAAGCCAATGTTTAACAGTGAGCCATAATATAATCATCCCACAGATGTAATATTATCTACAGCTACTTTCAGTACCATTGATATTCATTTTCTCCAATTGATATTTCTTCAATAATTAATTAACTTCAATAATTACTTCCTCCAAACCATCAATTTTTATTTTAGACTCCATTCCTACAAGTCTGCTATAATAAGTGTTACCATTAATTAATGCTTCAATCTTAAATATGATCAACCTATCTCTAATAATCAGCTATGTACCACAGGCCTTCAAGCTGGCTGTAGTTAAACCTTAACCTAAAAAGCCATGTTTTGACCCAGCGGTCTTAGCTAATTATAGGCCAATCTCCAACCTTCCTTTCATATCAAACATCCTTGAAAGAGTAGTTGTCAAACAGCTAACAGATCATCTGCAGAGGAATGGTTTATTTGAAGAGTTCCAGTCAGGTTTCAGAGCTCATCGCAGCACAGAAACAGCTTTAGTGAAGGTTACAAATGATCTTCTTATGGCCTCTGACAGTGGACTCATCTCTGTGCTTGTGCTGTTACAACTCAATCCAGCATTCAATACTGTGGACCATAAAGCTTACTCATCCGGGGGTCATATGATTGCTTGGGTTGTCTCTGTTGTATTATTGTAATGTCTAACTTACAATAAAAAGCACCTTGAGGCGACTAATGTTGTCATATGGTCCTGTACAATGAAAATTGAATTGAATGGAGTTGAGTTAAATCTGCTCTGCCAGCTAATGGGCTTACTGTGTATCACAGACTGCATAATCTTCTGCACCGACTCCATTGTCCCAGGTCAGACTGTCCACTATTACCCAAATAACAACCCGTGCGTAACTAAGGACATCAAAACACTCGTGAATATCAACGAGCGGGCTTTAAAGAGGAGGTGAGAATGGTTCAGGCGTTATTGAAGGGTAAGATCAGAGAAGCTCAGGACAATTACAGAAGATAGCTGGAGTGGAAACTCTAGCAGAGTAGCATGAGAGAGTTGTGGAGTGGCATGAAGACCATTACTGAATTCAGGCCATCCAATAGCAGTGGGGTTGGGGGTGGTGAGGAGTTGAATGTGTTTTTCAACAGATTCAACACTGCAGTGAGTGCTAACTCTCCAACTGCCCTACCTGTAGTCAGCCTGAAATCCAGAACCACATTACTGTCTCTCCCTCCCTCTCTACATTGCATGGTTGCCTCCTGTGAAAATCCTGACAGCCCTCCATCCCCTATCACTTTCACTCAAGACCAGATTCAGAGACAATTGAGAAGACTCTGCTCAGGGAAGTTGTCATGGGCCTGAGTCTGATGATTCAGTGTTTTGCGTTCCTTTATAATATTTTATGTTCTTGCTTATTCTGGTTATGTCTTTTGTTAGGATTTGCTATTTATTAGGTTCTGCCCTGTGCCTGCCCTGGTCCCACTTCTCTGTGTTCCCTCTGTCTGTCCATAATATCATGCTTGTGAGCCCCTCCGTAACAAAATGCAGCATGTTTATCAATGTTTATGTCTATCATTGCAAGTAGTGTCACACCCTTTTAGCACTGGGGTGTCAGGTTCTTGATATATCCGGCATTTAAACTGCAGCGAGAAGCTTCTTACCCCTGAGTCGCCAGTTCCTGTCCATCGATCTGGGCAAATGAAGCAGCAAATCTTTCTAGCTGGTTCGTTCTATATCCATCATTCGTAATCATAGCAGCAAGCTTCTTCCACCACATTGCCAGTTTCTCTGCATCCACTATTGCAAAGCGGTAGTAAACCCTTCCGCCACTGAGATGCCCAGTTCCTTCTTTGTCCCTGATTCGCATATGCAGCAGCAAGCTTACTGCCAACAAGTGGCCAGTTTCTCTGTGTTTAACACCACAACAGCAGCAGCAAACCCTTCTGGCATTGCGATGCCAGGTTCTTCTATATTCATCATTCACAAATGGAGTAGCAAGCTTCTATCAATGAGTTGCCAGTCTCTCTATATCTACATCACTAAAGCAGCAGTCTTTCATAGTACTGGGGCACTAGGCTCCTTGTTTCTGGTATTTGCAATTGCAGCAGCAAGGTTTGCACCGGGATACTAGGTTGTCTTTTCTTGCTTTTCTTTTGCAAATCCAGTTGCATGCTTATGACTTCGAGTTTTGCGGTTCTTTCTTTTATCCCTGTCATGGTCCGGGTGAGTGCGGGGTTTTTCCACTCTGCTGGGCTCCACCTTCAGGCGGAGACTCCAATCAGCCTTCACACCTGATTGCAATCAAGTCACCAGTATATAAGACCAGCGCTCACAACAGACCTCTGTCAGATCTACAAGTAACACACTACCTGCCTGGCAGTCACGCTTGACTTCACCTGTCTGCCTCCTTGCCAGGTCTGTTGCTCCAAGTATATTCCGTACCCTTCCTGAACCTCTCCTCACCCGGACCCCCTGGATACCCTCGTCGCATGCCACTTTCAGCTGCTATGCGTAAGCCATAACCATCATAGACATCATCAAAAACAATCAAAGACAAGCTCATGCAAGCTTTTATGAGCCATTGTGGAGATCAGGGAAATTATTTTACTGCTATGGTTCATAATCATCATCATTACCATTGCATTAATCATACACTTTACAGTTTTGATATTGAATTCAGATGTTTAAACATATTGGTACCCAATTAGCCTTTTTTACAGGTGCAGTTATAACCACTTTAAACTGTTGAGTTGAATCTATAATCTTAAATGCTTTTGAATGTTTGTTATAATCTTAAATGTGTATGTGCTGATTCTGTTGGGTTATAAAAGAAAGGCATAACTCTGAGTACACTCTGTGCAAAGTAGACAGGAAGCGCAGGCTTTTGCAAAGCATGTTTTGCATCCAGGAAGTATACTTCTAAAATGTCTTTGTTCCCTCTGTAAAGTGTGCATTTTGGTTGTCATTTTGAGGAGCTGTTTGAATGATGCTATTTGAATAACCAGGTTATTCAAATTGTCTTTTATACTTTTAGATTCTTTGATTAAGCTTTTAGTAGAGGTTATTGATTAAAACATTTATTCAACATATTACAGATATAGTTTAGGTTAGGTTATTATGCACATGAGAATTGGCCTCTCTTCTCATAAGACAAAGTTCGTGTGAGGTCGAGCCACACACACACACACACGTACACACCCAAACACAAATAGTAGATAGACTAATTTATAGGTGAGAGATTAATCATGTTTTCTTGCAACTGCGTGCGTGCAGAATTGCTAGCTCGCTGCAGAGCATGGCTTGAGGTTTCGGAGAAGCAAGAATCAGAAGGTTGACAGGAAGCACCTGCCGTGGAGATGGAGACAATGTTCTTTTCAAACTGTGTTAAAAGTCATTGTGGTTTTGAAACCTATGTATGTATTGTATTGGTTTGACGTTGAAGGGGCGTCATTAAATTTAAACCCTGATGGTATAAAACATCTGCTTATGCTTTGTTAGTCGGAGATCAATGCTGTCTGCGTACGGCGGTGATCTCACCACGCGTGTCATTAAAAATCATTGTTTGACTTCACCTGGCCGGATCAGTGTTATTTTTGGATTACCTCCTGTATCCCTCCTTAATATTTGAACCTTAACACCATCAAGGTATTATGTCTATCTCAAAATCCAGCATACTTCTCTGTCAGAGCTTCAGTTCAAAGTCGAGCCACGTCGCTACCTGATTGAGGGTTCCCCTCATTCATCTATTAAGATTTCCATTGTTCGCAAGTTCCTTTGATCTCTTCTCCAGCCATTCCTTCCTAATTGTCCGAGCTCATCAACTCCATACCATGGATTCCTACACTACCTTATTAAGGGCTGTTCATCGTCGCTAGCTGCCACCAGTTATTTTTCTCCCCTTTGGGTGGCAATGTCACTTGCCGTTTGCTAGCTCTGCACCTGTCTTCGTCCTGTTTTCCTTCTCTCACCCCAACTGGTCGCGGCAGATGGCCCCGCCCCTTCCTGAGCCTGGTTCTGCCAGAGGTTTCTTCCGGTTAAAAGGGAGTTTTTTCCATCACTCTGTCGCCAAAGTGCTTGCTCAATGGGGGTCATACAATTGGTGGGTTTTTCTGTTGCTGTGATTCCATCCTGTATAAGTAAGTCAAATTGAAAATAGAATTATTACTGCTGAGCTCTTCGACCTTCCAAGGGATGCCTTCTTTGGGGATCTGCCAGTCCCCTTCAAGGCCTTCCCCAAACCGCAGCTTAATTCATGTCCAAGCAATGACCTTTACCAACCAAAACGCTGTCAAACCTAAAATGAGGACATGGGCCCAGCTAGTGAATTGGAGATTATGTATCGGAATTTCAAGAGCGTGACCACACCTCTAAACACGCTCCTTCCGGTTCTCATTTACACTGAACAAAAATATAAACGCAACACTTTTGTTTTTGCTCCCATTCCCCATGGGATGGACGTAGAGACCTAAAATTCATTCCAGATACACAATATAACCATCCCTCCCAAACAGTGGTCACAAATCAGTCCAAATGTGTGGTAGTGGGCACATCTGCCATATTGAGATAATCCATCCCACCTCACAGGTGTGCCACATCAGGATGCTGATCTGACATCATGAGTAGTGCACAGGTGTACCTCAGACTGCCCACAACAAAAGGCCACCCTGGAATGTGCAGTTTTTTGCGCTATTGGGGGTCTGGGGACCCAGAACCGGTCAGTATCTGGTGTGACCACCATTTGCCTCATGCAGTGCAACACATCGTCGCATGGAGTCTATCAGATTGTCAATTGTGGCCTGTGGAATGTTGGTCCACTCCACTTCAATGGCTGTGCGAGGTTGTTGGATATTCGTGAGAACTGGTACACGCTGTCGTATACACCGGTCAAGCACATCCCGAACATGCTCAATGGGTGACATGTCCGGTGAGTATGCTGGCCATGCAAGAACTGGGACATTCTCAGCTGCCATCTGCCCTGAACAATGTGAACCATGATTCATCCGTGAAGCGCACACCTCTCCAACGTGCCAGACGCCATTGAATGTGAGCATTTGCCCACACAAGTCTGTTACGGCGACGAGCTGGAGTCAGGTCAAGACCCCGATGAGGACGACGGGCATGCAGTTGAGCGTCCCTGAGACGGTTTCTGACAGTTTGTGCAGAAATTGTTTGGTTGTGCAAACCAATTGTTCCAGCAGCTGTCTGGGTGGCTGGTCTCAGACGATCTTGGAGGTGAACCTGCTGGATGTGGAGGTCCTGGGCTGGTGTGGTTACACGAGGTCTGCGGTTGTGAGGCCGGTTGGATGTGCTGCCATATTCTCTGAAACGCCTGTGGAGACGGCTTATGGTTGAGAAATGAACATTCAATGCACGGGCGACAGATCTGGTTGACATTCCTGCTGTCAGCATGCCAATTGCACGCTCCCTCATTGCTTGTGGCATCTGTGGCATTTTGCTGTGAGACAAAACTGCACATTCCAGGGTGGTCTTTTGTTGTGGGCAGTCTGAGGTACACCTGTGCACTACTCATGATGTCAGATCAGCATCCTGATGTGGCACACCTGTGAGGTGGGATGGATTATCTCAATATAGCAGATGTGCCCACTACCACACATTTGGACTGATTTGTGACCACTGTTTGGGAGGGATGGTTATATTGTGTATCTGGAATGAATTTTAGGTCTCTACGTCCATCCCATGGGGAATGGGAGCAAAAACAAAAGTGTTGCGTTTATATTTTTGTTCAGTGTATATAGGTTCCCCCAGTTCTGAAAGCTGACATTCTCGTTCATGTGCCCCACCCTCCCTCCCCTTTTCAATTCTTTAACTTCTTCTCTTCTATTTAGTACATAGGGATCTGCCAGGCCCAAGAGCCATTGCCAGTCCCCTTCGAGGCCTTCCCCAAACCGCAGCTGAATTCATGTCCAAGCATTCACCTTTACCTACTAAAATGTTGTCAAACCCAAAATGAGGACATGGGCCAGCTAGTGAATGGATGGATTTTTGTTCGATGTGGAAGGTAACAAGACTATGAACAAGAATAGACACAGACTGGGTACAAAATGAAGGACATAATCGGTTAATGTTGCGTAGATGGAAATAGGCCAAATGAATGAGATTGTGAGATTTATAGGATAGTGTCATCCTAGACAGTTCACTAAGGCTCTTAACCTGAAAGAAAGGGAAAACTGGAGTTAGTAATAGTGAGAGTGAAATGATTTGCCTGCAATAGGTTGGATTTTGTGCCAATAAGAAGGATTTCAGTTTTATCTTCACTGAGCTTAAGAAAATTAGAGCTGAACTAGGATTTTGATTCGGATAAGCATTCTGTAAGAAAAGAAGGTGGGAGGGAGGAATCAGGCTGGCAGGAGAGATATCACTGGGTGTCATCAGCAAAACAGTGAAAGTAAAGATCAAATTTACGGAAAATGATACCAAGAGTCACTTTAAGTAAAGCGGTTTCTGTACTGTGACATAAGTGAAAGCCAGATTAAAATATCTTGTAGAGATTATTATTAACCAGGTGTGAATGAAGTTGAGCTGCAACAATGTTTTGAGTATTTTAGAAAATAAGGGTAGTTTAGAAATTAGATGAAGGTTGTTAAAGTTGTTAGGATCCAATAAAGTTGTTTTCAGTATAGGAGTGACTGAATCAATCAGAATAAAGAGGGAACAATACCGGTGAAGAGTGAATGATAGCAGAGATGAATAGGAGTAAGGAAGAGAGGCAAGATTTAACAAGCCATGTAGGCATAGGATCAAGATGACATGTAGTAAGCTTTGATTTACATATGAACTCAGAAATATCAGATATATCAGGAACATGAAATGTGGCTTCATTGTTCCTCCTGTATCTGAGGTTCAACTAACGGACAGACTCTCCTCTCCAGCACCCTGGCATAGAATTTCCCAGCGAGGCTGAGGAGTGTGATTCCCCTGTAGTTGGAACACACCCTCCGGTCCCCTTTCTTAAAGATGGGAACCACCACCCTGGTCTGCCAATCCAGGGGTACTGCCCTGGATCTCCACGCAACATTGTAGAGGCATGTCAACCGAGACAGCCCTATAACATCCAAAGCCTTCAGGAACTCGGGGCGGACCTCATCCTCCCCAGGGGCTCTGCCACCAAGGAGTTATTTAACTGCCTCAGTGACCTCGCCCCCAGAGATTGTCGGGTCATCCCCTTCATCCCTAGACTCTGCTTCCTCCATGGAAGATGTGCCAGTGGGATTAAGGAGGTCCTCGAAGTATTTCTTCCACCCTCCGACAATTTTCTCAGTCGAAGTCAGCAGCACTCCACCTGCACTACACACAGTGCAGGTAGAACACTGCTTTCCCCTCCTGAGTGGCCTGAGGGTTTGTCAGAATCTCCTCAAGGAAGTCTGAAAGTCTTTTACCATGGCCTCTCCAAACTCCTTCCACACCCAAGGTTTTGCTTCAACCACTGCCCGCACCACGTTCCGCTTTGCCCCTCAGTACCTATCAGCTGCCTCCAGAGTCCCACAGGCTAACCAAGCCCGGTAGGACTCTTTCTTCAGCTTGGTGGCTTGCCACCAGGACAGGCACCAACTACCTTGCGGCCGCAGCTCAGTGCAGTGGCTTTGGCAATGGAGATGCTGAACATGGTCCATTCGGACTCAATGTCCCCAGTCCCCATTGGAGTGCTGTTGACGCTCTGCCGGAGGTGTGAGTTGAAGATTTTGCGGACCGGTGCCTCTGCTAGGCGTTCCCAGCACACACTCTACGTTTAGGTGCACCAGGTCTGTCCAAGGTTCTCCCCCGTCACCTGATCCAACTCACCACCAGGTGTGATCAGTTGACAGCTCAGCCCCTGTCTTTACCCGAGTGTCCAAAACATATCGCCTTAGGTCTGGTGATACAATTGCAAAATTGATCATCGACATGCGGCCTAGAGTGTCCTGGTGCCATGTGCACTTATGGACACTCTTATGTTCGAACATGGTGTTCGTTATAGCCAAACTGTGGTTTGCACAGAATCCAATAACAAAACACTGCTCGGGTTCAGATCTGGGAGCATGTTCCTCCCAATCATGCCCCTCCAGGTCTCGCTGTCATTACGTCATTGTACCTCTCAACCTCACGCACCAACTCAGGCTCCTTCCCCACCATAGAGGTGACATTCCATGTCCCAATTGCCAGTCTTGGTAGCCGGCGATCGGTCCACCAGGACCTCCGCTCCTGGCTGCCGCCCGGCTCACAATGCCCCTGACCCCTATGGTGCCTCCTGCGGGTGGTGGGCCTGCAGGAAGTTGGGCCCATGTCCCTTTGTTGGGCTGCGCCCACCAGGGCCCCATGGCCTAAGGCCTGGCCACTAGATGGTTGCCCTCGGACAAACTCCCCAAGCCTGGCTCCAGGGCGTGACCCTGGTAACCCTGTCCTGGGCAGGGTGAACTGTTCCCTCGATGATCTTGTCATAGGGGTCTTCTGAATCGCACTTTGTCTGGTCCCTCACCCAGGACCAATTTGCCATGAGAGACCCTACCAGGGGGCAAAAGCCCCCAGAAAGCATAGCCCCTAGGATTCCTGGGACACACAAACCCCTCCACCACAATAAGGTAGTGATTCGCGGAGGGGCTATTCTAACTCAATCAGCATGACTCAACCAGCCTCGTGCTCGTCAACAATCTTAATGAGTTAATGAGAAGATTATTGAAATGAGCTAAGAAGGTCCTTTAATGGCAGCGATGAAATGCAGTGGGAATGGGTTTTTTGGGGTTAAGTTCATTTTCATGGCAAAGGACTTTACAATTTATCTCATCGCTCTTCATAACATTATGGAGTATATGCAAATTGCTGTCATAAAAACTGAAGCAGCAAAAAAAAACATATTTATTTCATTCTCAAAACTTTTGGCCATGACTGTAATATTCTTCATATTTATAATTGAGCGATTAGAATATATTAGTGCTATTTATTATATATGTAAATGTTGTAATATATTGTACTATGTACAGGGAGTGCAGAATTATTAGGCAAGTTGTATTTTTGAGGAATAATTTTATTATTGAACAATAACCATGTTCTCAATGAACCCAAAAAACTCATTAATATCAAAGCTGAATGTTTTTGGAAGTAGTTTTTAGTTTGTTTTTAGTTTTAGCTATTTTAGGGGGATATCTGTGGGTGACTATTACTGTGCATAATTATTAGGCAACCTAACAAAAAACAAATATATACCCATTTCAATTATTTATTTTTACCAGTGAAACCAATATAACATCTCCACATTCACAAATATACATTTCTGACATTCAAAAACAAAACAAAAACAAATCAGCGACCAATATAGCCACCTTTCTTTGCAAGGACACTCAAAAGCCTGCCATCCATGGATTCTGTCAGTGTTTTGATCTGTTCACCATCAACATTGCGTGCAGCAGCAACCACAGCCTCCCAGACACTGTTCAGAGAGGTGTACTGTTTTCCCTCCTTGTAAATCTCACATTTGATGATGGACCACAGGTTCTCAGTGGGGTTCAGATCAGGTGAACAAGGAGGCCATGTCATTAGTTTTTCTTCTTTTATACCCTTTCTTGCCAGCCACGCTGTGGAGTACTTGGACGCGTGTGATGGAGCATTGTCCTGCATGAAAATCATGTTTTTCTTGAAGGATGCAGACTTCTTCCTGTACCACTGCTTGAAGAAGGTGTCTTCTAGAAACTGGCAGTAGGACTGGGAGTTGAGCTTGACTCCATCCTCAACCCGAAAAGGCCCCACAAGCTCATCTTTGATGATACCAGCCCAAACCAGTACTCCACCTCCACCTTGCTGGCGTCTGAGTCGGACTGGAGCTCTCTGCCCTTTACCAATCCAGCCACGGGCCCATCCATCTGGCCCATCAAGACTCACTCTCATTTCATCAGTCCATAAAACCTTAGAAAAATCAGTCTTGAGATATTTCTTGGCCCAGTCTTGACGTTTCAGCTTGTGTGTCTTGTTCAGTGGTGGTCGTCTTTCAGCCTTTCTTACCTTGGCCATGTCTCTGAGTATTGCACACCTTGTGCTTTTGGGCACTCCAGTGATGTTGCAGCTCTGAAATATGGCCAAACTGGTGGCAAGTGGCATCTTGGCAGCTGCACGCTTGACTTTTCTCAGTTCATGGGCAGTTATTTTGCGCTTTGGTTTTTCCACACGCTTCTTGATATAGGGTGTTGATGTCATTAGACCACACCCCTTCTCATTACAGAGATGCACATCACCTAATATGCTTAATTGGTAGTTGGCTTTCGAGCCTATACAGCTTGGAGTAAGACAACATGCATGAAGAGGATGATGTGGACAAAATACTCATTTGCCTAATAATTCTGCAGTCCCTGTATATTGTCAATTGGTTTAGTCTGTGTCTGTTATTGTCTAGGAGCAACTGTAACCCACATAATTTCCTTCGGGATTATTAAATTATTCTGATTCTAATTGTGATTGGACAGCTTTGTACACCCGGCCTGTCAAGGAGAAGCTGTAGTGTGGATTCCAGCTTGTTAGTCTGGTGACTCAGACAGTGTTCTTTTTTTTTGACACTTTTTATTTGTTTAGGAACATTTTTATGCAACAAGATAAAAGAAAAAAGAAAAAGAAAAAACAGAAACAGTATGAGGTCATGGGAAGATAACATACACCTGTACATACATCTGCACATCCACACATACATACATCAACAAGTCTGCATTACTAATTCTATGCATTAAAGGGTGCTGCCACAAGCTGTAAAGTCCAGCCATTTTCTCCACCGTCTCCTTCCCAAATCTCTCTGCAGTCGCAGAGTGAAAGTCATGCATTCCATCAATTTGACGTCTTCCACTATAGAGGTAAAAAGTGTTACAGTGGGAGGATCTCTACAGAGCCAGCGTTTTGTTATGGCCTTCTTCGCAGAAGCCAAGAGAACTTTCAGAAGGTAAACATCATCTGCAACTAAATCGTCTGTAAAATATCCCAGATACAATGAGGTAAATGTACAAGACACGTGGAATCCCAACACCTCTGTAATTATCTTTATAACTTCCATCCAGAAGGGTCGTATGAGTGGACAGGACCAGAATATATGACCGTAATCAGCCATGACTTCCCCACAATTCCTCCAGCAAAACGCAGGTGTAGCACTGAATTTAGACTTCTGTTTAGGCGTTATGAAATGGCGTATAATGTTCTTCCAGCAGAAGTCCCGCCACATGTTGGAGTTAGTCGTGGTAAACTGTGTCTCCCAGATCCGTGCCCACCCATCTTCTGTAATCACAATGTCCATTTCTTTTTCCCATTTCTGCTTTATGTAAAGCGTTGAGTGCCCTTTGAGCTTAGTCAGACATTTATACAGTTTACTTATCAAGGCTCTGTTACTCCCAGAGTCATAAGCATCAATGAAAATATTAACAATCGAGAAGTCTCCACGGACACAGCTCTTCAGTCCTTTGCCAATATAGTCACGGAGTTGCAAGTATCGAAAAAAGTCTTGTTTCTCGAGATCGTAAGTCTTGCAAAGGGTATCAAAAGCCATAATTTTAGATTTTATAATAACCAAACACCCAGCAGTGATTCCATGCCACACCCATTGTTTAAATCTACTATCGTGGGAAGCAGATAAAAAATCAGGGTCATACGCTGGCCACCTCGAATGTTTTATCTCTTCCTGGAGTTGCGCCTGCTTGACCACTCCCCTCCATATTTTTAATGTAAAAGTGACCCAGTGGCTGGGCGTCAAGGTATCGTCCAAATCAGAAGCTGCGTGACCAAGTCTAGACTGGATTGGCGTGTCCGAGAGAGACATCTCAATCGTCTTCCACCTCGCACAAAAAGATGGATTACACCAACACACCAAGGACCTCAGCTGAGCAGATAAGTAGTAATTCCTTAATGAACGTAGAGCCAAGCCCCCTTTGTCTTTCGGCAACTGCAAAGTAGAGAACTTCACCCATGGTCTTTTGTTAAGCCAAATTAATCTTGAAATCTGCTTATTCCATTCCCTGAATTGCTTCTCTGGAATTTGAATAGGTAAAGCAAGAAAAAGATAGAGTAGTTTGGGAAGAATATTCATTTTAATTATCTGTATCCTGTTGCCAAGGTCGAGAGGGAGCAAGGCCCAAATGTTGAGATCGCTATATATTTCTCTATTAATACGACTGTAATTAATATCGTACAGTTGTGTCAGATCTCTAAGCAGAAACACTCCCAAATATTTGATAGCAGTTACCTCCCAATTAAACTTGAATTTTGACAATAGTGTCTGGTCCGGAGAAAAATTAAATGACAGAACTTGACTTTTTTTGACATTAAGGACATACCCTGAATACAGGCCATATGTTTCCAACATCCCCATTAACACTGGTATACCTGAGCTGGGATCCGTGATTGTCACCAAGACATCATCTGCGTATAAAAACACCTTGTACTCGTCCCCTCCTATTACAATCCCTTTCAACGATGTTTCCTGACGTATAGCCTGGGGTAGAGGTTCGATAAACAAGTTGAAGAGGTAGGGGCTTGCTGGACACCCCTGTCTACATCCTCGTTCTAAAAAAAATAGTATCGGAGAGGCTACCATTAATTTTTATTCTGGCAGTAGGGAGAGAATAAAGAGCTTGGAAACATCTTATAAACTTGCTACAGAAACCAAATCTTTTCATCACTAGAAAGAGGAAGTCCCAATTCACTGAATTCAATTCAATTCAATTTTATTTATATAGCGCCAAATCACAACATAAGTCGCCTCAAGGCGCTTCATAGATACAGAGAAAAACCCAACAATCATATGACCCCCTATGAGCAAGCACTTTGGCAACAGTGGGAAGGAAAAACTCCCTTTTAACAGGAAGAAACCTCCGGCAGAACCAGGCTCAGGGAGGGGCGGCCATCTGCTGCGACCGGTTGGGGTGAGAGAAGGAAGACAGGATAAAAGACATGCTGTGGAAGAGAGACAGAGGTTAATAACAGATATGATTCAATGCAGAGAGGTCTGTTAATAACATAGTGAGTGAGAAAGGTGACTGGAAAGGAAAAACTCAATGCATCATGGGAATTCCCTGGCAGCCTATGTCTATTGCAGCATAACTAAGGGAGGATTCAGGGTCACCTGGTCCAGCCCTAACTATATGCTTTAGCAAAAAGGAAAGTTTTAAGCCTAATCTTAAAAGTAGAGATAGTGTCTGTCTCCCGAATCCAAACTGGAAGCTGGTTCCACAGAAGAGGGGCCTGAAAACTGAAGGCTCTCCCTCCCATTCTACTTTTAAATACTCTAGGAACAACAATTAGGCCTGCAGAGCGAGAGCGAAGTGCTCTAATAGGGTGATATGGTACTACAAGGTCATTAAGATAAGATGGGGCCTGATTATTTAAGACCTTGTATGTGAGGAGCAGGATTTTGAATTCAATTCTGGATTTAACAGGAAGCCAATGAAGGGAAGCCAAAACAGGAGAAATCTGCTCTCTCTTTCTAGTCCCTGTCAGGACTCTTGCTGCAGCATTTTGGATTAGCTGAAGGCTTTTCAGTGAGTTTTTTGGACATCCTGATAATAATGAATTACAGTCGTCCAGCCTGGAAGTAATAAATGCATGAACTAGTTTTGCAGCGTCACTCTGAGACAGGATATTTCTAATTTTAGAGATGTTGCGCAAATGGAAGAACACAGTCTTACATATTTGTTTAATATGTGCGTTGAAGGACATGTCCTGGTCAAAAATGACTCCAAGGTTCCTCACAGCGTTACTGGAGGCCAAGGTAATGCCATCCAGAGTAAGAATCTGGTTAGATACCATATTTCTAAGCTTTTCAGGGCTGAGTACAATAACCTCAGTTTTATCTGAATTAAGAAGCAGAAAGTTAGCGGCCATCCAGGTCTTTATGTCTTTAAGACATTCGTGCAGTTTAACTCATTGGTGTGTGTTATCTGGCTTCATGGACAGATAGAGCTGGGTGTCATCTGCATAGCAGTGAAAATGTATGCTATGTCTTCTAATGATGCTGCCTAAGGGAAGCATGTATAATGTAAACAGAATTGGTCCTAGCACTGAACCCTGTGGAACTCCATAATTAACCTCAGTGTGTGAAGAGGACTCTCCATTTACATGCACAAACTGGAGTCTATTAGATAGATATGATACAAACCACTGCAGTGCAGTACCTGTAATACCTACAGCATGTTCTAATCGCTCTAATAGGATATTATGGTCGACAGTATCGAATGCTGCACTAAGGTCTAGCAGGACAAGCACAGAGATGAGTCCACTGTCAGAGGCCATAAGAAGATCATTTGTAACCTTCACTAAAGCTGTTTCTGTGCTGTGATGAGCCCTGAAACCTGACTGAAACTCTTCAAATAAACCATTCCTCTGCAGATGATCTGTTAGCTGTTTGACAACTACTCTTTCAAGGATTTTTGATATGAAAGGAAGGTTGGAGATTGGCCTATAATTAGCTAAGACTGCTGGGTCTAGAGATGCTTTTTGAGTAAAGGTTTAACTACAGCTAGTTTGAAGGCCTGTGGTACATAGCCGATCATTAGAGATAGGTTGATCATATTTAAGATCGAAGAATTAATTAATGGCAGGACTTCTTTGAGCAGTTTTGTAGGAATGGGGTCTAAAAGACACGTTGATGGCTTGGAGGAAGTAATTATTGAAGTTAACTCAGAAAGATCAATTAGAGAAAAAGAGTCTAACTTAACATCAATGGTACTAAGAGTAGCTGTAGATAATATTACATCTGTGGGATGATTACTGGTAATTTTTTCTCTAATGATAAAAATTTTATTTGTGAAGAAGTTCATGAAGTCATTACTAGTTAACGTTAAAGGGATTGTTGGCTCAAAAGAGCTCTGACTTTTTGTCAGCCTGGCTACAGTGCTGAAGAGAAACCTGGGGTTGTTCTTATTTTCTTCCATCAGTGATGAATAGTAAGATGTTCTGGCTTTGCGGAGGGCTTTCTTATAAAGCAGCAAACTATTTCTCCAGGCTAAATGATGATCCTCTAAGTCATCTGCTTTAGGGTACGTGTTTGAGAATTATACCACGGAGTCAGGTACTTCTGATTAGAGACCTTAGTTTTCACAGGAGCTACAGTATCCAGAGTCGTACGCAGTGAGGAGGTGAAATTATTAACAAGATAATCGACCTCTGTTGGGGTAGCGTTCAGATAGCTGCTCTGCTCTATGTTGGTACAGGGCATTGAAGATGATAACAGTGGGTGGATTATATTCTTAAACTTAGTTACAGCGATTTCAGAAAGACATCTACTTTGATAAAGTCTACTCTCCACCGCTATGTAATCAATTATTGTAAATGTAAATGTTATCAGGAAATGATCAGACAGGAGAGGGTTTTCAGGAAACACTGTTAAATGTTCAGTTTCTATGCCATATGTTAAAACAAGATCTAGAGTGTGATTAAAGTGGTGGGTGGGTTCTTTTACATTTTGAGAAAAGCTAATTGAGTCTAATAACAGATTAAATGCCATGTTGAGGCTGTCATTTTTAGCATCTACATGGATGTTAAAATCACCCACAATAATTATTTTATCTGAGCTCAGAACTAAATTAGATATAAAGTCTGAGAAATCAGACAGAAACTCTGTGTAAGGCCCAGGTGGACGATAGATGATAACAAGTAAGACTGGTTTCTGAGTTTCACAGCTGGGGTGGACAATGTTAAGCATCAGGCTTTCAAATGAATTAAAAGTCTGTCTTGGTCTTTCATTAATTAATAGGCTGGTGTGAAAAATTGCTGCCACACCGCCCCCTCGGCCTGTGCTTCGAGATTTCTGGTAGTTAGAATGACTCGGGGGTGTTGATTCATTTAAACTAACATAATCATCCTGCTGCAACCAGGTTTCTGTAAGGCAGAGTAAATCAATTTGTTGATCAATTATTAAGTCATGTACTAACAGAGACTTGGAGGAGAGAGACCTAATATTTAATAATCCACATTTCACTGTTTTACTCTTTGGTTCAGATGTGGATACTTTATTGTTCTTTCTTTGTAATTGTTTATGTTTAAGTTGTTTGTTGCTGGTTTTTAGTTTGTTTTTTGTCTGTTTGGGAGCTGACGCAGTCTCTATGGAGATGGGATTTGGGGGGGTAGCAGGAGGAGAGAAGCTGCAGAGAGGCGTGTAAGACTGCAACTCTGCTTCCTGGTCCCAACTCTGGATACTCATATTTTGGGGGGTTTAATAAATTTGTCCATATTTCTAGAAATGAGAGCTGCTCCATCCAAAGTGGGATGGATGCCGTCTCTCCTAACAAGACCAGGTTTCCTCCAGAAGGTTTGCCAATTATCTATGAAGCCCACATCGTTTCTGGGACACCACTCAGACAGCCAGCAATTTAAGGAGAACATGCGGCTAAACATGTCACTCCTGGTCTGATTGGGGAGGGGACCAGAGAAAACTACAGAGTCCGACATTGTTTTGGCAAAGTTGCACACCGATTCAATATTGATTTTAGTGACCTCCGATTGGCGTAACCGGGTGTCATTACTGCCGACGTGAATTATGATCTTACTGAATTTACGTTTACCCTTAGCCAGCAGTTTTAAATTCCCTTCAATGTCGCCTGCTCTGGCCCCTGGAAGACAATTGACTATGGTTGCCGGTGTCTCTAGCTTCACATGTCTGAGAACAGAATCACCAATTACCAGAGTTTGACCCCCGGCGGGTGTGTCGCCGAGTGGGGAAAAACGGTTAGACACATGAACGGGTTGGTGGTGTACCTGGGGCTTCTGTTTAGGACTATGCTTCCTCCTCACCGTCACCCAGCCGCCCTCTTTCCCCAGCTGCTTGGGGTCTGCCGGGGAACAGCTAGCGGGGCCTACGCTATCTTCGGCTGCACCAGCTACAGGGGCCTGGCTAGCTATGGGTGAATGAAGGGTGCGAAGCCGAGTCTCCAATTCAGTAATCCTGGCCTCCAGAGCTGCAAATATGCTACATTTGTTACAGATATCATTACTGCTAAAGGAGGCCGAGGAGTAACTAAACATCTGACACAATGAGCAAGAAAGTGCAGGAGGGACAGGTGAAGTAGCCATGGTGCTAACGAGTCGGCTACGAGCTAAGCTAAGCTAGCGAAACAGTACAGAGACAGTGAGTGAATACTTTGGCTATAAATTAGGTAGTGAGTACACAGAAAGTGTGCTTCTGATGAAGCACGTGAAGATTATACTATGAAAAAGAATGTATTTAAAAGTTGTTAATTAAATTGCTAAGCAAATAAGCTACTCAGAAACACCACTGTGTTTGAGCAGGAACAGGAAGTGATACTCTACCGCAGAGTGAGCGAACACCAAGTGACAGCGCCACCAAGAGTCTCTCGGTAGATGTGGATGAATCATATGCTTTTTCAGCATCTAAGCTAAGAATAATTGAGCTTTTTTTCTTATTATTAATGTGTTCGATGATGTGTAAAGCTCGTCTAATATTATCGTGGGTTTGTCTATTTTTCAAGAAACCCGTTTGGTCTTCATCAATCAAAGAAGGCATTACAGCATCCATTCTTTGAACCAAAATAGTTGTGTATAGTTTATAGTCTGAGTTCAGGACACTTATCGGCCTATAAGATTTGCAGTTTAGTCTATCCTGTCCCCCCTTTGGCAAAACAGATATGAAGGCCTCCTTCCAAGAGGGAGGTACCAGACCTCCTTTCAAAATATAGTTAAAACTAGTTTCCAACAGGGGAAGAAGGCTTTCCCTCATGGTTTTGTACCATTCGGCAGGGAGCCCGTCGGTACCTGGTGATTTATTGGATTTAAGGCTGGAGATAGCTTTAATTATTTCTTCCCGAGATATTAAGGACGTTAACTTACTATTTGCTTCTCGACCAATCGTAGGCAGGTCTAAGGAATTCAAAAAGTCAGTCATCTTATTTACATCACCCTGAGTAGATTGACTATATAAGGATTTGTAATACTTTTCAAACGCTTTTTGAATTTTATCCAGGTCAGTTACAACATTGTTACCAACCGGGTCTCTAATCTTATAAATATTATTTTCAGCTTGCTGTTTTCTAATCCGCCACGCCAACTGCTTCGCCGCCTTAGGCCCCGCCTCATAGTACCTCTGTTTCATGAATCTTATGTTTTTCTCTACTTCTTCGCTCAATATCTTATCTATCTCCTGCTTAATCTGTCTGATCTGGTGGGTTACTGTAGTATTTTTATCCTTTACACCTGACTGTTCCAAGGCCATTAATCTATCCTGCAGTTGTAACGATTCTTGTGACTTTTTCTTTTTAATCATGGTCGACCACGCAATTATTTTTCCTCTGAGGACAGCTTTGGCTGCATCCCATACAATACTGTGATTTGTCTCTCCATTATCATTGTCCTGTAGGTACAAGTTAAGATCGGCTGTCATTTGTTTCACAAAAGCGGGGTCATTTAACATACCGGTATTTAGTCTCCACAAAGTTGTCTTCCGTGTCCCATCCAAATGTAACGTTATATAAATTCCACTGTGGTCAGAGACATCTCTTGGACCTATTCTGCAGTCTTTTATCCTGTGTAAATCCCTATTAAACATAAAACAGTAATCTATCCTCGAATACACTGAGTGTCGAGCAGAGTAAAAAGTGAATCCTGATGCTGACCCATGGATAGATCGCCACACATCAATAAGTCCTAATTCCGTTAACATTCCTTTAACCCGTTTCCCTCCAGACGTGCTTTTCCTGTCCCTATTATTTGAGTCTAATCGGGGATTTAACAGTAAATTAAAATCTCCTGCACAAATAAGAGTTCCCACCGTTTCCTTAGAGATCAAATCAAATATCTTCTTAAAGAAGCTTGCGTTGCTTCCTGGGGGTGCATAGACATTTAATAGTGTGACCGCCTTATTCTCTATTCTACCTTTTACTAAAACAAACCGACCTTCCTTATCACTTACAGTAGATATATGTTCAAATTTTATTTTATTTGAGATAAGGATAGCTACTCCTCGTTTTTTCCCGGCCCTATACGATGAATAGAATGTATGTCTGAAACCCATCTTTTTTAATTTCTCATGTTCTGCATTATCTAGATGTGTTTCTTGCCAATATGCCAAATCTACTGTCTCCTTTTTCAATTTGGCAATTAATTTGCTTCTTTTAATAGGGCTATTCAGGCCATTTACATTTAGTGACAGCATTTTATAGAAATTATAAGCCATCAAGTGGATATGTGGAATACAACATAATCAACCCAGACCTCAGAACATCACAACCAGAACTCACTGAACAGCAAACACACAAAACATTAACAGGAGCTTCCAATACAAAGGATATAATAGTATCCTTTGACATTGAGGGGACTGGCCACTGTCGTGATCTGCGGAGGCAGACCGTGCGGAAATGTGTGTGGTGGACCCAGGTGCGAACACAAGCGAAGATACAGGAGTGGATTAAACAAAAGCAGGCCTTTTATTACGGCTGATGAACAGAACAAACAAGAATAAGGGCAGCACAAAAGCAACAACTAAACAGAAACCTACACTGGGAATGAACTAAGGTAAGGCTATGACTGGAAATACGGAACACAGGGGGTGGGAACACAGGGGGTGGGAACACAGACGACGCGACACAGACTGTATGAAACACAGAGACTAAATACACATGAGGGATGATCAGGGGAAGTGGATGCACACGGGGAACACAGGTGACACTGATAATCATAACAAGACACGGCAGGAGTGAACGTAACACTGATGGGAGATGGGCAAAGTAAAACAGGAAGTACACAGAGGTTCAAACAGGAGGAGAGAGAGCACGGTGAGAACGCAGACATAACGGGCTGGGGAAAACATAGAATAAAGCACAAAGAGAGACGAGGGCTCATAAATACACAGAGGGGCACACAGGGGGTAAGAGTCACGAAGGGAAAACACATAAGGAACAACGTAACAGATCAACCCAGGAAGCATGGCCTAAACAAAGAACAAAATACAAAAATACATGAAAACTAAGAATACTGGGCCCACATGGCCCAGGACCATGACAGCCACAGGGTGGGGCCCCTCATCCGACAAGAGGGGAGTGACCGACAAAAAAGCCAAAAAAGGGCAAAAAATAAACAAAACAGTCTCTTATTGCTACTAGACATAACGTGGTCCATAACCATGTCCGTAGGCACCAACCTAAAGAAATATGAATTCTGAAGGATACGAAAGTCAGTGTTCCTGCGGTTAGATTATCAAAACTCTACCGCCAGCTATCTCACCGTTGTCCCGCCATCAGCTGCTCACTCGTCTGCTGACACTTTTTCTTGCTCCCTCCGGAATGTTTGGAGTTTTTCCCGCACGTGCTGCTGGAAGCCGCCCCCACAGTGTGCTGTCTGCGTTTCCCAAGGAAGTAGCTGCTTTATCGTGTCCTCTGTCATCCTGTTGGTTTGGTTCCCCAAGGTGATCTTACCCACGGCTATTCCCCGCTTTCTTAAATCCTCGGCAGCTTGGCTCGCGGTATTATATAGGACATTGCCTGACGCATAAAACACTCGCATCTTACTTAGTGGTGTCTGGAAGCGGATCCCGCTGTCCTTCAAAGCCTTCTTAACTGGAATATATTCCCGTCTCCTTTTCTGCACTTCCAGGGAGTAGTCATGATCGAAATACACCTGTTTGTTTTGGATATGTACCCCTTTGTTCCACGCCGTGCAGAGAATCTCTTCTTTAACAGAGAACCGGAGGAAGCGCACTATTATTGAGCGTGGTGGGGCATTCGGGGGTGGTTTTGGTCCCAACGCGCGGTGTGCGCGCTCAATGCCGAGGGCACGGTCCGGGCCGAAATCTTCGCCTAGGTGTTCTTTGATCAGATTTTCAAAAAAGGTAGTCACCGACGAGCCCTCCGAGTTTTCCGGTACGCCGTAGATCCGGTTGTTTTTACGCCTAGCGCGGCCCTCCATATCGGACACCTTTTCCTGAAGCGCCCGTTGATTTTCCAACAGCTGCACAAGTGTATCCCTAACACCAATGTCCCAGCGTTCCGAGTCAGCCATGTTGTCCTCGACGTGCTTTAGCCGACCAGTCATCTCCTCCACCTGATCCGCCATCTCGTGTAATCTTTGATTCAATTCCTTAGAGAGTTCGGCCATTTGCTTCTTTATATCCTCCCGAAATTCCGTACCGAATGCTTTGAAGTCACTTTTCAATTCGGTTCGCAATGTAGCCATTTCGGCCACCAGTACGCTACTCACAGCATCCCGAAGCCAACCCAGACCTTCACCTCGGTCGCCATCTTGTCCCGATGCGAGGCTTGCCTCACTAGCCGCGGCGTCCTTCTCCATTTCACAGTCAAGAATGTTTCGTAGCCCGTATCCTCCCTTTTTAGATTTATCCCCACTCATTCTTGCGTCGAAAAATGGCAATGTAGCCCTAATACAGCTCTCGAGTCCGGGGAAACACACGGTTGGTGCCAGAGGTCACTCTCTATGCGGCCATGCGGTGCTACGAGCCACCGGAAGTCCCCTCAGACAGTGTTCTTATTTATAAGTGTTTATGTCTTTTAAAAAAATATATATATAAGAAAGATTATATTTTGCTTACAAAGAGCCAAAGTACAAAAGGTGGCTCAAGACGTTTGCACAGTTCTGTATGTAATATGTTAGCTTTTCTTTAGTTGAGATGTGGTGTATCTTCATTGTTTAATCAGTTGTTTTGTGGAAACCGGTTTTCTTTTCTTCCCAGGAAAATAGAAACAAACAGAACCAACCAGATAAAAGCCAGTTTCAGTTTCAACAGGACTGACGCAACAAAAAGAAACCACCCAGAGTCCACATCAGTATATAAGTAGATTGTAATCAGTCTGTCAGCGTTCCCAGGAGAAGTCACCCAGCTCAGATAAAGTACTCTGTCGAAACTTCACTGATTAAACTCTTTGTTCTGAGGAGGAGTGGGACTCATCGTTGCTGTAAGTCTCTTTGATACCTCATATTTCATTTGTCCTTTGATGTATTTTATGGTTAAATGGGGAGCAAAAACACGACGACAGACAGAATGCTTGGCACTATATCATCACTGCTGCTTACTAAGATCTCAGCAACTAGACTGGTGGCAATAGTTTTCCAGAAGATTGACAGAAAATGCATTATTTAGTAATTGAAGCATGCCTTAATGGTCAAATGCGATACCAGAGAAGCCAAAGAAAAACCAAACTACAATTTAGTTTTTTTCTTTTTTCTTTTTTTTGTTGTTGCCTGTCCCATTTGGATCTTTAGCCATCAGAATTGTTGTCTGAAGGCCAAGAAAGATGCCAAGTGGATTTACTTTACCAATTGGATCATCATGGCCTTGCCATATTGGTCCATTTGATTGACCTATATTATAATTATGTATTTATTTGATTTGATTTTTCGGTTGTTACAGATGGGACAGACATGGCTGGGGGATAGGGCAGGGAGAAAGAATGAAAGAAAGAGAGGGAGAGAAAGAAAAATAGAGAGGAGAAGAGATGGTGAGAAAGGGGGGAAGAAAAACAAAGAAAAACAAACAAAACACCTGGATCACCTGTGTGGGGATAAGAAAAAACAGATGGGAAAACAAAAAGAGCAACATAATAAATACAACACCATCACAATATACTAGCTAACAGTAGAAAATATTACGTTATTGTGTAGTAAGCAAGATCGACAGCGCACAATGTGCTTTGAGGTAGCAGCCAAGAAAGGTGTGGCTTGTGTCTGTGAAAACCCGTGGGTACACCTGTGTGCATACCTGTGTGGATCAGCACGCTGGTATTCAAAAGGTTTCTCCATGTAATGATCTGCTAGGGAGTGTGGGGAGCCATAGCCCCGTCCCCCAGGGCATGAAGCAGGTATGGAGGAGATCCAGGCCCCAGACATCCAGAGGCCCCCATTTTAGTTTATTAATTCAGTCATTCATTTTAGCTAATCTAATAATAGTGGTTGAAAAATCACGTTACAGCAAAGAATTTATTGCTCTTTATGCAGATTTGTAGTAAAATAGTTGTTTTTAATGAACATTTGATTACATTATTCAATTTTATTTCTGTTGTTTTGCTGTTGTTATATTTAATTACCATAATTTCCAAAGTGCTGTTTGGGATTAACAAGTTAATGAGTGATATGTGACCTGCTGATGGACCTGGTTCATCCAACTGCTACAACTAAAAATGATCTCTGATGTGTTCATAGAGAAAATATGGTGAAGCAGGAGCTGCTCGAAATGTTGCAGGATTTGGGACAGGAGGATCTGAAAACCTTCCAGTGGCACCTTCAAGATCATGAGTTCCTGGGTGGATTTCAAGAAATCAAAAAGATCAAGCTAGAGAAGGCAGACACAAGGGAAACAGTGGATGTGATGATCAACACATATACTAGTAAACATGCAGTAGATGTGGCAAAGCTGATTTTACAGAAAATGCACCTAAACGAAGGTGAGTCAGAGGAGGAAAAATGTATCATACCTAGTGCGGCAAAAGTGTCAAATCTCTTTTACAATATGTGTTTACAAATTTTTCTGCTTTTATCTCTGTATATTATGTGTTTTTCACACAGTGCACACAGTATATATGGAGTGGACAATAATACTTTTGAAAAACTCATTACTAGCTTATGATCCTTTTTGCAGAGCTGACGAAGCTGTCCAAAAACATGGAATTGTCCAGGTATGAAGAGAATTCTTGTTAGAATAAGTAAGACTGCAAATTTTTTTTCTTTCCTTATCTCAGCCTCTTTAAGTCTTGGAGGATATGAGTATTATAAGAATAATCACACATGCAACTCTTACATGTGTAAGAGGTCATCATCAGGAATAGCAGTAACCACCTGTTGTTAGTAATCATCCGTCAAGTTTGGAAAGGCCTATTAAAAGAGATCCTAAGGACATTTTCTGCGACTTGCTTTTTACATTTTAAACCATTTTCATTGTGTTGAATGGAATATAGCCACATTTGCCAAATGACATTCATTTTTTAAATTTTAGAATTGTAGTCTCACTTCCTTAAATTGGCCTAAAATGGCTAAGCATCACAAAACCTTACACAATTGTTCCCAGAGCAAAAAACTACCCCATCGAAAACTATTAAAAATGCCATTTTTCATTCCACATTTATCTTAATATAAACTAATATATTATGTAATAATATATTAGCATGCTTGCATGCACATCTAAAAATGAAATTGATCTGTTTCTTGACAACGTAACTCTTCCAAAATTACTAGACAGTCAAGCAATGGAACTGGATTCGCCACTGACGCCAAGTGAACTCCAGGAAGCCCTGATAAGTATGCCCAATAATAAGGCTCCAGGTCCAGACGGCTTCCCTGCAGAATTCTACAAAGAATTCTGGACAATTTTGGCACCAGTATTCCACAGCATGTTGCAGGAAATCGAGGAAAAGGGCAGACTACCACCAAATATGAATTCTGCCAACATTAGTCTCCTGCTAAAACCAGGCAAAGACCCTTTATTTCCCTCAAGCTATCGTCCAATTTCTCTTTTAAATGTAGACCTTAAAATAATCTGCAAAGCTCTCTCAAAGAGATTAGAGAAAATGACCCCCCTCTTAATTCATCCTGACCAAACTGGTTTCATAAAAGGTCGGCACTCCTCAACAAACACTCGTAGATTACTTAATTTAATAGACTACTCATACGATAAAAACATCGAAACCATAATATTATCTCTAGATGCAGAAAAAGCATTTGACAGAGTTAATTGGAAATTTTTATTCGCAACTTTACATAAATTTGGTTTTGGAAACTCTTTCATAAACTGGATAAGAATATTATACAATTCCCCAACGGCTCGTATCAGAACAAATGACCAGACATCCTCCAGCTTCTGTCTCCTGAGGGGCACCAGACAGGGATGCCCACTCTCCCCTTCACTTTTTGCAATTTTTATCGAACCTCTAGCAGCAGCATTTAGACAGGCTACAACAATTAAGGGCATAAAATGTAAGAACATAGAACATAAAATCAGTCTCTATGCGGATGATGTGTTGCTTTTTCTGCAAAACACACAAACCAACCTCTCTGAGGTAATTACTTTAATAAACTGGTTTTCAAGAGTTTCAGATTATTCAATTAACTGGCCAAAATCTACAGTTCTCCCCATTAACTGCTCCTTCCATAATTCTTCCTCTGCCCCACTGCAATCCGGAAATATTAAATATTTAGGTATTAATGTCTCTCCTAAGCTTTCAGACTTAACTAAATTAAACCACATCCCACTTCTAAAGAAAGTAGAAGGCGATCTGACTAGATGGAAATCTTTACCCATATCACTCATGGGAAGGGTCGCCACTATAAAAATGATGATCTTGCCAAAAATAAATTACTTATTTTTGATGATCCCTAACAAACCATCACAAGATTGGTTCAGATCTCTGGATTCATATATTTCCAAATTCCTTTGGAAAGATAAACCCCCGCGTATTAGCTTAAAAACGCTACAAAGAACCAAGGATAGAGGAGGATTAGATCTGCCTAATTTTCACCAATACTTCTTAGCCAACAGGCTTCAGTTCATCTCAGAATGGTTAAAACATACCTTCTTAGTTGAGCCCTGGCTAGATGTTGAACAGGCACTATGCAAGGATCTAGAGATTTCAGACCTACCATTTATTAGCTCAAACATCAAAAGACATGAATGCTTTAAAAGTATCAACATCAGCTTTTCTCTAACAGCATGGTGGGAGTTTCTAAAAATAACGGAGTCTTCATTAATCCCATGCAAACGTACACCTATCTGGAATAACCGTGACATATTACAAAACAATAATATGATTAATTTCCCAGAATGGAGTTGTAAAGGAATTAAATACTTAGAACATATATTAGAGGGAACAGAATTTATTCCATTTGACAGACTAGTTGAACAATATGGGATCAACAAGACAAGATTTTTAGAATATCAACAAATTAAATCCATAGTAAAAAAGAAATTTAACCTCAGTCAAGTTGAATTACAAACACCACTAAGTGCGGCACATTTTCTTACTCTTAAATCCCCCAAATTATTATCTAAAATATACAGAACACTTTCTAAATTAGATGAATCAATATCCCTTCCTACTGCAAAGTGGGAAGCAGATTTATCAGTCAACCTAGACCAAAACTTCTGGTCTCAGATTTGCTTAAAAACCTTTAAATTAATTAAAAATCCCAGTCTGCAATTAATACAATACAAAATACTACATAGAGTGCACTATACAGGTCATCGGATGTTCAAGATGGGCTTTACATCTTCCAACAACTGCTCACACTGTCAAGGCAATACACCAGACAATTACATCCACGCTCTTTGGTTCTGTCCACCAGTGCAAAAGTTTTGGCGCGAGATATGTGAAGACTTATCAAAGTGTCTGAAATGTAACATTCCAACTTCCCCCTTAGTGTGTCTACTGGGCAGCTTAGATAATGTCACTTCAGAAAAGAATATAGCCCATATGATCTTCACTGCCCTATGCATAGCCAAGAAAACAGTCCTCATGGACTGGAAAAATAAAAATAATCTTAATTCTAACCAATATAGAAATTATCTATTAGATTACATTAGTCTTGACACAGCCTCTGCCACCACATTAGATCAATTGCTCTGGGCCCCTTTTATCAGCTCCATCACCTAGTGGGGGTGGGGGGTCATAGTTTGGTCCCGCCTTCACTGTTGTGATTGGTGAGGGGGTAGGGACAGGCTTAGGGCGTCGGGGGGTTCCCCGGAGGCATCTTCCTTGGGGGGCTCAACCCGGGGTAGCGGTCACGTCCGGTTGGGGGCTCTGTTGGCTCTCAGGTGACTGTTTCCTCGCGGCTGCGTGCAGCGGGGCTGGGGGAGGGTCTGTGCTGACGGACGTGGGTTACTGACCTGGCAACCTGGCTGCCCCTGGGTGGGTCCGGGATGGGCGTGAGGTTCTGGGGGCGCTCCGTCTCTGGGCTGGGGCCCGGGCCGGGCCTCGGGGGCTTGGGTCCTGGTTGGTGTGTTGCCGGGGTTGTGGGCGGGTGGGTGCATGGGGGCCCGGCCCTGGAGCAGGGTGCCGCCGGTGCGTCGAGCCGCCTGGGGGGCTCTTCAACTGGTGGGGGGGATGGTCACATCTTGCAGGAGCTTTCTTCTCTTCAGGAACTCTCTGCAGGAGGGGGAGATACAGGAGAGGTGGAGGAAGATCTCAGCCTGGGCGTTTACCGTCTTATGTAGTCTGGAAGATGAGTGGATGGTGGGGTGGGTGCAGTTTTCTCTGTGGTGGGGTTGGGTGGACTGTCCAGGGCTCTGTGGAGCCGGGGGGCGCTACTGCACTGGGCCCCGGTCTGATGGGCCTGGGCCCCCTTTCCCTGGCGGGTCGCGAAGGGTGGGAGTGCCTACTGGGGTCAGCGGGGGAGCTGGCCCCAGGGAGGGGTTACCTGCCCCTCCCTTCCTTCCCTCCCCATCTCCAGCTGCCTCCCTCTTCCCGCTCCTCCACAACCACCCACACATGCAGGGCCTTGGAGTAGGGGTATGTCACCAGGGTGCAGAGGAGGCTACCCCCCCCCCCCCCCTCTGTCCCCTTCTGGCTGCCTCTGCCTCAATTTTATCCCACAACTTAGACATTCACATTATTCACACTCTCATTACACATACATATAGGATCTTGGGGGTGGGCACAATCACGGAGTCCAAATTACCATCAGGGTGTATACCTCACCCCTGACGTCGTTGCCCACCTCTCAATTTTAAATACACTTAGTCACTGAGGGCTAGCAGGAGGAACTATGCGCTTACCTGCTGCTCCTTGGCAGGTAGTTCCATGCCCTCCTGGGTTTTAATTGCACCTTAGAACACATATGCATCAACACTACAATGAGCGGGTGGAGGGAGGTTTGGAGTCTTCTCCCACCCCCATTCTCTGCGGCCTGCTGGAGCGGGAGGGCTAGTAGGAGGAGATGGCCGTCCGACTGCGGTCTGGGGTGTGGGGCCTCCCTGCTGCTGCGGAGTCGGGGTGGTCTGCCTCTCCCCACCGCAGGGAAAAGGGTAACACCACCTGGGTCTGGGTGCAGTTCCCCCCTCCAGGGGCAAGGGTACCTAGACCCGGTTTGTAGAGTACGCTTGGGGAGTGTGATTGTGTGTACAGCGTCTCTTTATGTCTGTCTCCACGTTGGTTGAGTGTGGAGTGAGTGCATATGAGAGCATGAGGGTGGGAATGGATGTTTGTGTTTGTGTGTGCCTGTATGTCTGTGTCTATATGTCAGGTTGGGTATCAGACGCCACCTCTCTGGGGACACCTCAGGCCCTCCAAGGTTTGGAGGCCTATCTCCACCCACCACCACTTCCCCTGCCGGTGGCGGACTCCCTCAGGTGTCGGTGTGTTGGTGGTTCTTTGTGTCTGGGGGTGGGCGTCCGGGTACACACCGGCTCACTCCTTGGCGGCCGCTTGTCGGGGCCTGGGGCCTGGGGCTCGCTCGGGCCCCTTTGGAGGTGGGGTGCCCCCGGCCTCTCGGCCTGGGGCTCGGTCACTCAGGCACAGCTGGGGGCCGGCGGAGCTCACGGGCGCGTCACTGCAACTCCCCCTGACTTCTGCTCCGCGGCTGCTGGGCGAGCCCTCATCTGGGACTCTCCTCAGCTCTTACTGGAACAGTGGCGCGGCTGCCCCTCTGTTGGTCTTCCATGGTCTCTTGTGTTCTGGGGGCCTCTGGATGTCTGGAGTTTTGATCTCCTCCATACCCGCTTCACACCCTGGAGGACGGGGCTGTGGCCCCCCCACACTCCCTAGCAGATCATTACATGGAGAAACCTTTGGAATGCAAGCATGCTGATCCACACAGGTATGCACACATGGGTATTCACAGACGTGGACTAAAGCTTTCTTGGCTGCTGCCTCAAAGCACACTGTGCGCTGTCTATCTTGCGTGCTGCACAATATCGTTTATTATTTAGTAACTATTGATATCTATGACTAGCTAGTTTATTGTGATGGTGCTTTGTTTTCTCTATTATTATGTTGCTCTTTGTTGTTTGCTGTCTCCTCTGTTTGTTTTTTTTGTTTGTTTGTTTTTGTTTTTTTTCCATACAGGTGACCCAGGAGTTGTTTTTTTTTCTTTTCTTTTTTTCTCTCTCTTCCCCCCCCCTTCTCACCGTCTCTTCTCCCCTTTGGTTTTCTTTCTTTCTCTCCCCTCTTTCTCTCATTCATTCCCCCTGTCCTATTTATTAAAAAAAAAAAAAAATGACAAAGGATGAACTGAAGCTCTGCCATCACGTAATGTCGCATACTGCTGTTTCTGATGTCATTTAGAAGAAAAAAAAAAAAAAAAAAAAAAAAAAAACTAATATATTATGTTGAGATTTCATTTTGGACTACTAGCTATCAAATGGTAATTTTTATATTTCTTTTAGCTGTCAGGATGCATTATGTGTCCAGCAGGTGGCGCTACTTTCCCTCATTCAAAGCAGGCAGCAAAATTTCACATGTTTTCTACAATGGTGTCTTTCTACTGAAATCACAAGTATGAGTCACTATTAATGTTGAATAATGGCATGTGTGTTAAAAAACCAAAGGTGTGTGTGCCAGAAAAAAAGTGAAAAACATCATATACCATTATAAGCTACGATTATTAAATTTACTGTGCCCCTGCAAAAAATGTCACGGCGAGTGAAAAGAGCCGTGTAGAAAAGGAAAAGGAGGATCCAAACGCAGGCAGTCGTGAAGGTGTAAAGGTGATTTATTGAACACAAAAAGAGAGGCAAACGGCAAAACAGAGAACTAAACTATACTGGGACAACTAAACTACTGAGCACAAACACGAACCTGAACATAAAGGAAGGAAGACGATGGTACATGATGATGGCAGGGAACACACGGATGAAACATGGTGGACACGCAGACGGACCAGCAACTACAATGACAGAGGACACGACTTAAATACACACAGAGAAACACAAGGGAATTACACACAGGTGGTGGACATAGCTGCGAATAATCAACAAGACGAGACAGAGGTAAAACTGAACACACTCACATGAGACCCAGACCTTCACAATAAAACAGGAAATGAGAACACTACACCAAGACGCAGACCTGACACTGAGAGACAGACAGAATGACACATGGAACCTGAACTAAACTAAATGTGAGATACAACCGAGAACAAATCCTTAAACATGAATAAACAGAAACATAGAATTCTAATAATCAAAACTCAAAATACTGGTTCGAAACTGACCCAGAACCGTGACAAAAAAAATAAATAATGATGGATCAAAATCAATGTTGTTGCCTTTCTTTTACCCAATCTATTCTTTTAATAATAATAGCAATAATCAAATAATGCTTGAAAAGTAATTTATGGAAATTAAGTTTTTTCTTTTTCAGTTAAAAAAAAAAAAAAACAGTGCAGCTATGTAAACATAGCCTATAAAGGGTTAACCCCCCCCCCCCCCCCCCCTCCCAAATATAATTAATGCTTAATATGAATATTTTAGGGAGAAGTACTTTTAAAAGACCGACTCATTTCTAGCGAAAAAAAAAAATGAATACATGACATTTTAATAGCACTTTTTGGCTAGATGGCAGTTTTTGTCAATAGGAACAATTGCGTCAGGATATTTAAGGATCTCCTTAGAGTGTCAAGGAAATAGTTTTACAAAAATATTTACCATATTACAAAATGTTTACCACTTTTCACCATTTAACCAGAAGATCAGGTGCCTAGCTTAGTGTGTATTTATTAAAATAATGATTTTGATAAGACTGCTTGTATATTGGTCTATAACACTATAAGAATAATGTGACGTCCATGTTAACATGCTGAAAGAGACTGTGCTGGTCTTACTTTTCTTTAGGATAACCCCTTGCCCTCCTCAAATCAGGAAGACCCCTTCACCTCCTCCTTTCAGGAAGGACTTTCTTGGAGACCAAAAGTTGAGATCAGAACTGATGAAGTGTAAGTGTGTTTTAATATGATTGATAAAAACAAAGAAACCACGATATCAAAAAATATTTAACCATGTTCAAACTGTCACATTACTCATTCACATCTCTGATGACAGGAATTGTATATTGTCAATCAGTATACAGATAACTGTTATTGTATTGTTTTTGTTCTTTCCAACAGATTCGTGTCAACTCAAAGTCAACACAAACACATTAAGCAGTGTACTCAAGCTGTCTGACAACAACAGGAAGGTGACAAATGTAGAGAAGGATCAGAAATATCCTGATCATACTGACAGATTTGATGGTTGGGCTCAGCTGCTGTGCAGAAATAATCTGTGTGATCGCCAATATTGGGAGGTTGAGTGGAGAGGAAATGTTATTTTATCAGTGAGTTACAGTAGCATTAGACGGAAAGAAGACAGTAATGCCAGTGTGTTTGGAATGAATGATAAGTCCTGGAGTCTAGAGTGCTCTGATACTGGCTACACTGTGTGCCACAAAGAGAGAGCCACACCTGTTTCCACATCCTCTGTATCTAACAGAGTAGCAGTGTATGTGGACTATCCTACTGGCACTCTGTCCTTCTACAGAGTCTCCTCTGGCAGTCTTATCGAGCTCTACACTTTCAACACCACATTCACTGAACCTCTTTATCCTGGATTTGGAATCTGGGCTGGTTCTTCAGTGTTTCTGTGCTGAGTTTAGTCTAAAGCAGGGGTATGCAACCTTTTTGATGACGAGTGCCATCTAAACTTTCCTCAGAAGTCAATGTGCCATATAATTGCATTAGCAATAAATTTAATAACGCTCTATATTAACATTTGCTGCACTGAGCTGAGAGCTCCTGAAGCATTTGAAGTGTCGGAATGTGGAAATTTCAACATCGCTTGAAAAAACTGACAGCTAGCAACGTCCCTCTCACCAGTAGACGAAGTGATTTTTAGCCAATTACAAGTTGAATCTGGTAGTTGAGGTTGTTAGCTAAGATACCATCATTAAGAAGCAGTACAACTAATGTGTCTATGCAAGCTAATTTGCGATGTTAATCTCAGATTAATTCACTGCGTGTCGTGCCCAGGGCTGGACTGGAACAAAATATCAGCCCGGGCATTTTGACTAGAGACCAGCCCCCCAGGTATTACAGGAAAAGCCATAAAGCCTTTGAATGAAAACAAACGCTGTTGTGACAGTGATGTACAGTCTTGTTGGTATATGTATGATTTCTATACATTTTATATCAGATAAAAACTTTGTTTGCAAGATTCAGATAATTATTTAATAACAGCCAGACATTTTAAATGAGAATAAGAAAGAAAAGTATTTCTTTGTGCCCCCCTTTCCCTGTTAATGCCCTACCTGGCCCCCTGGCAAAACTTTGCTAGACCCACCCCTGCACAGTTACCAGCTGTCAGCTACTTAGAAAAGGATCCTGCTGTTATTTGTCTCTCAGAAACAGTTCAAAACTTCCCTTCAACTCATTCATGTCACCTAAAAGGTAAACCTGTTTCTCCATCACCTGT
>NC_141361.1:2043291-2200791 GCF_057382095.1 Aulonocara sp. 'chitande type north' Nkhata Bay | reverse complement strand
CTGCTCCCGAGCTCGTACTAACACGCTGAATGGCATACCTGAGTGTTACTTTAAATAATTAGGAATCTTAGAAGGAAAGGACAGAACTCTGCTTATCGCTCACGCCACGGAGGAAACCCGGGACGGCAATTTCCTTCAATTTTGGTGTCAGAAGTGGGATAGCTGACAGAAGGTAAATACACGTCTTTAATATTTATATGAGACCGTGTTATGCCTCTCTCAGTGATCGATCCATAAAGAAACGGGATATGCTGACGAAGTTTCACTTAGTGATCCAGAGAGATACACTGACGACTTCCTCAGTCCCCGAATAAAGTAAATTAACCCTTGTGTGGTGTTGGTGGACACAGGAAGTTGCCTGTTGTCTTGAAACGTACGTTAAAAAGTGAGAAGTTGCTCACTCAGAAAAAGTGACACAGGAAGTTGCCTGTTGTCTTAAATACTTCTCGTTAAGTGAGAAGTTGCTCACCAAAGAGTGACACAGGAAGTTGCCTGTTGTCTTGAAACGTACGTTAAAAAGTGAGAAGTTGCTCACTCACAGAAAGCTAGTAAATAATTTAATTTAATTTTGTTAAAAAAAAAACGAAAAAAAAAACTGAACACGGGTCTCACAGACCCGATTACCATACAAGGGTTAAAAGCAGTAAATTAAAAGCAGAAAGACACAGGAAGTTGCCTGTTGTTTTACGAGAAGTTGCTCGTTAAGCGAGAAGTTGCTCGCTAAGTGAGAGTTGCTCACACAAACAAAAAAATTGCTAGCAATAAATTTAAAGTGACCTCAGCTGTGCCGCAGCTAAAATACTAACATAAATCCTTCAAGCGTGTAAACCCCTCTGGAAATCACTGAACATGGGTCAGAATAATTCAAAAACCACAGACAAGTCCGATAAAAAATCAAAATTACCTGTAAAACCAAAAAAAATTAAATTTAAAGTCTCAAACAACAGCTCAGTACGACTCCCATTTCCGGTTACGTGTAACCCACGTCCACGAATCGGCGAAGACTTCCATGATTACGTATCCAGAACATGCGGGAGTGCTTATGTGACTGACTTTGTTTACAACTTACGGACTATAAGTTCAATGCATTCTAATTTATTTCCGGAGCCTTATCCCGAACGATTATCGCCAGAAAACAGGTCAGTAGAAATGTTGAATATCATTTGTGATAAGAAAAGTAGTCTGCTTAAAAAGTCCTGTAGAAAATATATGATAGAATGCCGCGACGTGATGCATCAAATGTTACCACTATGGAAAAAGGGACCGGAACCAGGTGTAGATACTTTTACATCAAATAAAACTAGTGCAGGCTCCAGCATAGAAAATAAATCTACCGCAGGAAAAGCTAGTCTTGCATGCTCAGCCATTCAGCCCACAGCCCCGCCGCCTTACGAAGATGAGACCGAATTAATAGTTGCTGCCGCAGCCGCATGCAAACAACGTCAGCGCTTTGATCCAACCAGCTTAAAAGACAGTGACAAAAAACCTGAATCACATGCAACGGGTCTCAGCCACCTAATTGAACAAGATCAGGAAAAACAATATATACGCCGCGAGGAAGAATTAGCAGAACATAGAAAGAGAGAAAAACTTTTGAAAGAAGAATGTGAGGAACTTATGAAAAACAATTTAGACGACTATGAAGAAAAACTTTTGCATCAGGCAGTGTCCACGATAGACACCCACATGAAACGCCACGATATCGTAGCTAGAGGTTTAGAGGTAGCTAAAGAAATACCTGTTACCCGAACTTTAATAAAGACTTATCTAAAAGGAAAAAAGGAAAAACAAAGCCGGAATGACAAAGGTCCTCACGCCAACACTCGCGGTAGTAAACAAACAGACCCAAAATCTAGTGACGTCAATGACGCTTACCCCTTTATGATAATAGGAGATCAGTGTTGTATTCAGCCCCCTAAAATCTCAGAATTAGTGACAACTATTAAAGAGCTTCCCAATCCTCTTAAAAATCCTACCGCCTTTGTCTCTGCACTACAGAGAAGTACCAGATATCACCATTTGGGTGGTCCGGATTACAGGTACATATTGTGTCAATGCATTCCTGGAGTAACCGAGTCACAACTCATAAGAGAGATAGGTGAATTAGACCCAAAGCATGATAAAGCATCCACAACTGTAGAGTTTTTGTGGGTAAATAATGACAAAGTCGCCGATTTCTTTAAGAATCTAAAGAAATTCCTGCTCACAATGTCCAGAGACAAAATTGACTTAAATGCAGTAACTATGTGTAAACAGAAGCCTGATGAATCTATCCTAGTATTCATAAAACGCTTTATGCACTGTTGGACTGATGAGGCATGCATGCCAGAGGATGGTAATGATCAGATTTTCATCACCACCTTTTTGAACAATATCCACCCTGAATGCTCTCAGTTGCTAAAAGTGACAGCTACTGATAATCTCTACGAATTGAGTAAAGATGCTTTCTTAAAGCTTGTACAACTGAAGGCCAGTGCAGACCTTTTTCCTACTATCACAAAAGCTAACAGTGTTAAGATGATGTTGAATTTTGATGTTCAAGGCTCAGAGGAAAGTGAGAAATTAATGTATGCAGGATCACCCGCTCCAGCACAGCAAGGAAGTTTCAGAGGACGGAATGGTAAGAATAGGGATGTTTGTTTTTACTGTGGAAGGGTAGGACAGAGAATGTCCTACCCTTCCAGAGAATGTCGCTTTGCAGCCACCAACAGGGCACACACGCCTCAACCACAGAACGCAGTACAAGTTCCCGCCACTAGGCGTCAGCAGAGCTCTTCCAGTCAAGGTAACTGGCAACCACAAGAAACATGCAATAATGGCCCCACATCTAGGCTGCAGCCTTACAACCCACATTATAACCCACAAGGCAGACAAGCTAGAGGTGCAAATTTAGCTCAGTTTTCCAGTAACCGCAGACACCCAGAGCATGAATCAGAAAGGGAAAGGGTGCGTTACAATTCTCACCATGATCTTTTCCCATCACCTGATAATCCCCGGCTGGGTCGCTACTAGGGAGGCCCAGGTGAGGATGAGGGACAGCAGTGTGAAGCACTACACACGATGCTGCATCTGCAGCTGTCCCCTAACACAGAACATTTGCCCATGCTACAAGTAGAAATAGATGGTAAGAAATACCCATTTTTAGTGGATAGTGGAGCCACTAAAAGTTCACTGTCTGGGAAATTCTATAATGGGCCTGTGTCCTCTGTGTGCATCAACACTATGGGAATTAATGGAACTGTAGTGCAATGCCCTAAAACTCATTCTCTAAAGACACGTTGGGGCTCTAAACCAGATGAAATCACATATCATCCATTTATAATTATTCCAAACTCGCCTGTGAATTTATTAGGCAGAGATCTAATGGCAAAAATGAATTTGTGTATTTCATTTAACACAAAAGGTGAAATGTTTGCTGATACTGATAACAGCTATGTTTTCTCTGCCTTATGTACCATGGAGAAGGAACAGCCTCTGTGTCAGCTGGACGGCTCAGCAGAGAATGAACTCAACACCTTTTTGTCTGGTATTCCACGACACACACTGTGCCAAAGACGTGTTCAAAAACCACTGCCAGGTAATCCCATATCTGGGAGCCACACTTTTGTTTCTCTCACACTGTTCAACAACATGATAACTGCTCACACAAGTGAAGGCCAAACAGTGGTTTTGTCACATAACTCAGACATAGGTTATGACATAACTACACCATGTCGTCACATAGATCTAACCTATCCTATCCACTGTACTATTTCTGCACTTACGTTGCCAGCTGAATACCAGAATATGACACTGTGGTCTAAAGGTGAGAATGATATAGGATTTATTGACTTTATCACGTACACCTATTAAAACACAACAAGCCAGTATATGTCAAGCAACATCCCATTTCTGCCGAAAAAGCCGCAGCCCTAGATGTCATGATAGGAGATTTATTGACTACAGGAGCAATAAAGCCCACACTCCTGTCAATCCTGTGCCAAAGCCTAACAAACCTGGCGTATGGCGTTTCATACAAGACTTAAGGCAAATTAATGCAGTCAACATTCCTCTGCCACCTCTCGTTTCAGATGTTCACAGCATATTGACATGCATTGCATACACACTTTACCGTGGTGGATTTATGCTCCGCTCCTTTTTCTCATGAAGACACACAGCCGTTATTTGCATTCACACATAGAAATAAGCAGTACACTTGGACTCGTTTGCCCCAAGGCATGATAGACAGCTCTGCTGCTTTCTCAATGGTGCTTCACTCCTCCAGGGCTGCACCCTGATCCACATGTGGATGACCTCCTCCTCTGTGCTGAAAGTGAAAAACTATGTCAAACTGCTACACACATGCTTCTCCAGCACCTCAAAAAGATTGGCCATAAAGCATCAGCAAAGAAAATGCAGTACTGTCAGACTTCTGTTCAATATTTGGGATTCACACTGTCTCACGGAAAACGTTCCATGACTGCAGACAGGGTCAAAGCTGTGACCTCTGTCCCTCGTCCCACTACACAGAAGGAAATGTTGTCCTTCCTGGGCATGGTGAACTATTGCAGACAGTGGATACCAGACTGTTCTTTTCATGACCACATTCTGCGTGACTGTTGTAAAAAAGAGAAGCCTCCTCGAATACTGTGATCCACAGAAATGACTGCCTCTTTCAATGCATTAAAGGGAGTGCTGACCTCCGCCACTCAAAGGTGCTGCCTGAATTGTTCAGGAATGCCGGCCTGCCTGAGGGCAGTAGCAGCTTGCTCTATCATGATAAGGGACTGCGAGAAGCTCACACTCTCACATGACACTATTCTACACACCAATCACCAGGTCACGACCATTCTAGCAAACATAACTACACAACATATGCAAATCTCACTATAAAAGCGAGCAGCACACCCAATTCGCCAGCACATTTATTGATCCATATGCTGTGTTCTTCTGACCGACAGGATGGCTCAGACAGGCTTGATGTTCATGACTGCATGACACGTATACAGGAATCCACAGCACCACGTCCAGATTTAGAGCAAACACCTATCCCAGACTCAGCCACGGTTTATGTGGACGGGTCCTGTTCAAGGCCGAGTGACAACTCATTTCTTTGTGGCTATTCAGTGGTGACATTGCCTGACATCATACTAGAGGCTCACTCATTACCATTTCACTCAGCACAAAAAGCAGAGCTCATGGCTTTAATACGCGCCTGTGAGCTACATGTGGATGAGCGTGTGACAATTTACACAGACAGCCGCTATGCGTTTGGCGTCGTACATGACTTTGGCACATTGTGGAGACAAAGAGGATTTAGATCTGCTGATGGAAAACCGATTGCTAACTCTGATCTTGTGCAGAGACTTTTGCAGGCTATACAGCTGCCATCGGCCGTTGCAGTTGTAAAAACGAAAGGACACGGTACAGCTGACACAGACGAAGCAACAGGTAATGCTCTAGCAGACGTGACAGCCAAAGCTGCAGCTGCATCACAGCTCCCACCTCCACAGGAAGTATTATCTGTGCCCCTACAGCTGCCACTTGTTACACTCCCAGACTATTTAGAAACAAATGTTGATTTAAAATTCATACAAGAGCAAGCCTCTGCATCTGATTACACCTATTGGGAGAATAATGACTGTACCTTAGATGACAGAGATGGCTTATACAAAATCTTAAGGGTTTGATTGCCCTCCCATATTCCCTGATGCCAGTCCTTGTCCGACATTTTCACTGTGTGAGTCATGTCGGACAAAGAGGGGTAATAGGGGCAATAAAATCAAGATTTGTAATTGAGAAAACATTGCATGCAGTAAAAAGCATATTAGCAACCTGTCTAACATGTGCGCGAACTAATGTAGGTAGCTCAAAAGCAAAACATCAGCATTTACCACAACCAGATTTTCCATTTCATACATTACAAATTGATTTTACACATATGCCAGCACAAGGAAGCATCAAGTACTTACTGGTAATAGTGGATCAATTTAGTAAATGAGTAGAAGCTTATCCAACCTCAAAAGAAACTGCAGAAGTAGTCTGTCAAAAGTTGAGCAATGAAATAATACCCAGATTCGGAATACCTCACCAAATTAACAGTGATAGAGGACCTTCATTCACATTAGAAGTAATTCAAAAGTGTGCTAAAACTTTAATGACCTGGGTCAAATTACTTACTCAAGTCCTGTGTGAGATTAGAATGACTCAATCTGCAGTAACCAAATTATTTCCATTTGAAATAAGACTATTTCCAACACCATGGTCAGCTTCCAGAGGGGCACCGCTAGTAGAAGGTGATGTATATTGCATTGTCCACTGATGTTCACAACCTGGTAGAAAAACTGAATAATAACTATCAGAAAGTTTGTCTCTCTCAGCCTTTCCCCTCCACAGTTCCACCAGTGGAGACAAGGAGATGCATGTTGGAGAAGCCACTAAAACCAAGGACACTCTGGGAGGCCGCGCGTGTTCCAGCCCCAGACTGTACTGGCAGTGACGAAGAACCAGCATCCTTACGGACGGACAACCTCAGTGGATTGATGCCAGCAGGGTTAAGACCAGCCCAATCGGACCATCTCAGGCGTCGGATCAAGCAGACGACATCTCCGGCGAGCCAGCGCCCGGATCCAGAGCAAATAAACACACACGGGTAGATGACATCTCAGGCGAGCCAGCGCCAGGATCCAATGTACATACACACACAATCACTGATTAACACACAACGTCTGAAAGAGCCACAGCAAGGTACTCGAACATCCAGCAGGAATAGAAAGCCAAAAGTACCACATGATGTCTAACCTGATAAAGCTAGACTCACTCCATCCTGATAATGGAGAAAATGAAATGCCCATTGTCATCATACGACGCTTATTCAATGTCTCTCGAACCTGGGACCAGGCCAGGAGACGACTGAAGAACTGTTTTCCTTATATATTTAGGTTATTTATCATACTTATCGCATTAACCTTAGGATTTTTCTTTGCTATGTTGTATTGTAAACTGCAACCATGTTCACATTTCTGCAGGTCATATTTTGCTGACTATACCTCATGCTCCATTTTGCAAGACACCTACTTAATGCACTCCTCACGTTCCCTAAAATCAGTAAATAGCAACATAGACGCCACTAATAAACCATTTTATGCGCCCTCTAGAGCAGGAGTCAACTCCTGGTATGAAAATGCTAGAACAGCTGCTCGTGATTTAAGAAACAGCAATTGTTATGTCTGTTCAAAGGGTAATCCAGAACAGGTTATAGTGGGATACCCAATCTCAGGTTTTCCCCTGACAAAGATGCTATTCAAAAATGATGAAAAAGGGCCCTTAACAGTAACCCTGATTGAAGCGGTGCGAGTAGAACTAAGTCCTTTAGATTGTTTACTCATATATACAGGACAAGTCTCTAGTAAGGATGTCAGCATGATTAACGACTCTACCCACCCCTGTAACCCAATGAAGCGCCCCGAAGACCGCACTGAACCTCTCTCTCGCCCCCAAAACAGGTGCGCCATCACCCAAATATCTTGATGACATGCATCCACCGACCAAAACTTGAAAACATAAATTATGACGCGCAAAACTATACATTTTTTTCTGACTCTCCAGGAGCACGCTGTAATGAAACATGGCTAGCAGCGAGTGTTGACAGGACACAACATAGACATATGTTTTTTTTATCTATATGCATATATAAGTACGCATTCAGATAACTCCACAATCCTGCATTCGCCCAACACACTAAACGACTCGTACTGGGGAGGCATATTAAAAGGCTTTACAGCTTCGCGCCTGACCAGACCAATCCCACATGCTTATTGGATGTGCAATAATACCCTTAGAGTGGCTTTACCTGTTAATTGGACCGGTACCTGCGGTCTAGTAACTTTAGCTCAAGAACTACTAATACAACAAACCTCAGATCTGCCTGTATCCAGCAAACGTACAAGACGCTCCACTTACTCACATAACGTTTACATAGATGCTATAGGGGTTCCACGCGGGATACCAAGGGAATTAAAGGCACAAGGGGAAATATCCGCAGGGTTTGTCTCACTAATACCGCATATACAGGTAAACAAAAATGTAGCTTGGATCAATTATGTTTATTACAATCAGCAAAGACTTACTAATTTGACCAATACGGCCCTTAAGGCCCTAGGAGAACAGATGTCTGCTACCTCTTTAATGACCATGCAAAATAGGATGGCCTTAGACATGCTGTTAGCTGAGAAAGGAGGTGTTTGTGCGATGTTCGGAGATGTTTGTTGTACTTTCATTCCCAATAATACCGCCCCTAACGGTTCATTCACACTAGCTATGAATAAACTTGAAGCATTACAGATAGAACTAAGAGCCAATGCAGGTCACGGTCAGTGGCTTGACAAGTGGCTGCAGGACACGTTTGGAAAATGGAAGGAACTAATTGTAGCTTTTGTAACCATTGTAGCATGTATTATTTTGTTTTTGATGATTATTGTCTGTTGTGTGGTACCCTGTGTACGTTCAATGATAACCCGTATAGCTACTAGTACAGCTACTTCAATGTATTTGCAATTGGCACAAATTGACCCAGATTATGTGTCAGATGTCGTCGATGATGATCCTGATGTATGTATTGAGCATTAGATTGTGAATTACTCGATTGTCAAAGAAGAGACTGACGTTTTCTTCTTTTTCTTTTCTTCTTTTTAAGATTTTGATATTAAGCTCACTCGAAGGCACATTTATGATTTGTTTCACATTTATGATTTGTCTTTATATTATGTTATTACATTCTGTCTTTATACTATGTTATCATTCCATGATAAAAGGGGAGAACTGTTATGATATTTTGATACCACGGTTAGCATTTACAGGAAAACTGTTACTCAATAAGGCCGATCTACTAGTTGTTTTTCTCTTTCTCTGTGACCCAAGAATTAATGTGTAAGACTCACAAGCTGGTACCCGAAGGTCAAAAACACCACAGAGATGAGACCACTTCCTTACTCCCATCCTCCCTTTTTCTTTATCTCCTGGAAAAGGCTCGTTAAAGGCTAGGTGGTTTGTTTCAGAATTCACTAATGAAAGAACTCTGTATTTTATGTCTAGGAGTGTATTTTGCTGGGATGATCATAAATTATAGCTGAACTGATAAACTACACAAGGGATACTTTGCTCAGAAGGCAGGAAGACGTTTCCTTATTTAGTCTGTACCGGTTTGAACTGGGAAAGCTGACACACGAACCTTTTTTTTCTCTATATAAACTGCTGTGTATCAAATAAACCTTTGAGTCGATTGGGAAGGCAACCTAAAGCAGTCTCTGTTTTCTTGTTCTCCCAAGCTGCTCCCGAGCTCGTACTAACACGCTGAATGGCATACCTGAGTGTTACTTTAAATAATTAGGAATCTTAGAAGGAAAGGACAGAACTCTGCTTATCGCTCACGCCACGGAGGAAACCCGGGACGGCAATTTCCTTCAGAAAATATATAAGAATATATGAAGAAATATAAAACAATAAGAGCAGCTGTATGAGTAATAAATGGTAATGAAAGAAATGTAATGTCCAGGGTTGTGCAATCCACATATTTAAGTGTTTTGTGCAGTGCAAATATGCTTAAAAGTGATTTATTTAAGTGACTTGTGACTAAGTGAGTGATTTGATTAGATGACCACACAGTGTAGTTGTGCAGTGGCCACTAGTGTAAACAAAGTCCAGAAAGTCCAGTGTGTGTGTAAGAACCATATGTGTGGGTCAGTACTGTGTGGTGGTGTGATTGAGAGACTGTATCGCCTGCGGGAAGAAGCTCCTCCTCAGTCTCTCTGTGTTGGTCTTCAGGGAGCGGAATCGCTTTCCTGACCTCAGCAGAGAGAACAGTCTGTTGTTGGGATGGCTGAGGTCCTTCACGATCTTCCTGGCCTTGGTCCAGCACCGCCTGCTGTAGATTGAGTGCAGGTCAGGGAGCTTGGAGCGGATGGTGCGCTCAGCTGACCGCACAACCCTCTGTAGAGCTCGTCTGTCCTGCATGGTGCTGTTCCCGAACCAGGTTAAGATGTTTCCCGTCAGGATGCTCTCTATGGTGCACGAGTAAAAGTTCCTGAGCACCTTGGAGGGCAGTTGGAAGTCTCTCAAGCGTCTGAGGTGGTAGAGATGCTGTCGGGCCTTTTTCACCACGGTGCTGATGTGACAGGACCATGACAGGTCCTGCGTGATGTGAACCCCGAGGTATTTGAAGCTGTCCACTCTCTCCACTGGGCACTCGTTGATGACGGGGGTCTGGTAGTTCCTCTCCTGCTTAGTGCTGAAGTCCACTATCAGCTCCTTTGTCTTACTGACGTTTAGAAGGAGGTTGTTCCTCTGGCACCAGTTCTCCAGATTCCTAATCTCCTTCAGGTAGGCCGTCTCGTTGTTATCAGAGATCAGGCCCACCACGACGGTGTCGTCAGCAAACTTGATGATGGTGGTGGAGCTGGTAGTGAACACACAGTCATATGTGTACAGAGAGTACAGCAGGGGGCTCAGAACACACCCCTGGGGGGCTCCAGTGCTGAGAGTGGTGGAGGCTGAGACATGTCCGCCCATCCTTACTGCCTGTGGTCTGCCAGTTAGGAAGTTGGAGATCCACTGACACATAGATGAGCTGAGTCCCAGATGCTCCAGCTTGGTGGTGAGTGTGGAGGGAATTATGGTATTAAATGCAGAGCTGTAGTCTATGAAGAGCATTTTAACATAATTCCCCCTTCTAGTGTCCAAGTGAGTAAGTGATGTGTGGAGGAGATGAGAGATGGCATCGTCTGTGGAACGATTTGGACGGTAAGCGAACTGTAGTGGGTCCAGTGTGTCTGGTAGTGAAGAAATGATGAAGTCTCTGACCAGGTGTTCAAAGCACTTCATCACTACTGAGGTGAGGGCTACAGGGCGATAGTCATTGAGAGAAGCAGGGTGGGGTTTCTTCGGGACAGGAACAATGATGGACTCTTTGAAGCATGTGGGGATCACCGACTGAGATAAAGAGATGTTGAATATCTCAGTGAACACAGGAGCTAGCTGGTATGCGCAGTCTCTTAGGATACGACCTGGGATGCCGTCTGGTCCTGCTGCTTTCCTGGTGTTCACTCTCTTGAACGCTCTCCTCACATCATGCTCGGAGATGATGAGCACGTTTCCGGTGCTGGCAGTATCTTCCTGTCTGCAGCCGTTAGCGCCGCTAGCACTAGCATTGTTGGAGTCCTTAGCTGCAGCCTCGAAGCGAGCATAGAAAGTGTTCAGCTCGTCTGCCAGAGTCACGACCACGTTCGTCATACTGGTTGTTGGTGCTTTATAGTCCGTTATTGTCCTTAGTCCCCGCCACAGGTCCTAGAGTCACTCTGTTGGAGTTGTGACTCTAGTTTCCTCCCGTAGCGCTGCTTCGCCTCTTTTACCGCCCTCCGCACGTTATATGACGCGGCTTTGTACGGGTCCATGTCCCCCGTCGTGAGTCCAGTGTTGTAGGCAGCGGTGCGGGATCTCAGAGCGTCGCGGATGGTTTTATCCACCCACGGCTTCTGGTTGGGAAATGTTATTTTATGCTTATTTATTCTATCCTATTATTCTATTATTAATTTAGGCTTTACCTAATATTTATTGATTTTATTCTTATTCATTTTTTAATCTTCTTACTCTATTTATATTTATATTTATATTGTATCCTGTTCTTATTTATTTAATCGTTTTACCCTGTATATATCCTATTGTGTCATATCTCCAGTGTTTCCTCGGAGGGCGCTCTCTGCACCGGGGCTGTGATTGACCGTGGCTGCTGGGTCTCTGGGGGTCCTCTCAGCCTGGCTGGGGGGCTCCTTGGCCTCCCTCCTGCTGTGTGCCCAGCCTGGAGGCTGCGGTCTGTGACCGGCTCCCGGTGCAGACGGCTCCCTGTTATAGTGTTTCCTCACTTGGCTCATGCGAGCCCAGCCCAATTTTTACTCTTTAAGTGTGCGCGTGTGTGTATGTGTGTGTGTGTGTGTGGGCGGGGGGGGTGGGGGGGGGGATATGTGTGTATTCACATCATTTATGTTAATGAGAGTGTGGGGAGTGAGTTGGAGGGTGGGGTGGGCTGCTTTTAACTATGTAAAGCACTTTGTGCTACTTTTTTTTTTTGTATGAAAAGTGCTTTATAAATAAAGATTGATTGATTGATTGATTGATTGATTGATTGTCTTTGTCTCCACGTTATCATCCGCAAGTTTCCCGATGAATCCCACAACCGCTTCCGTAAACACGTTGACGTCATCATTGGAGCTGTTTCTGAACATGTCCCAGTCCGCGTCATCGAGTGCGTCCTGTAACGCGGCCACCGATTGGTCCGTCCAGTGCGCGACCTTCCTCTGAACCTCAACTTCCTGTTTTAGCCTTTGTTTGTATTTTGGCATGAGGAAGATGGCGGCGTGATCGGATTTGCCAAACGGAGGGCAAGATTCTGCCTAGTAGCTGTCGTTGACCGTAGTGTAGCAGTGGTCCAGTGTCCTTTCACCCCTGGTGGGGCAGGTGATATATATATATATATATATATATATTTATATATATTTATATATATATATATATATATATTTATATTTATATTTATATTTATATTTATATATTTATATTTATATTTATATATATATATATATTTTTTTTTTTTTTTTTTTTTTTTTTTTTTTGCCTGTCCCGTTTGGCTCTTTTGGCATCAGAATTATTGTCTAAAGGCAAAGAAAGATGCCCAACGGATTTACTTTACCAAATTGACCATCCCAGCCTTGCCATAATGTTCTATTTGATTCACCTTTTATTGTTTATTTTATTTTCACTTGCTGAATACGGGACAGACTTGACTGGGGGAAAGAAAGGGAGAAAGAAAGAGGGAAAGAAAAACAGCTGAGAAGAGGGACGGGGGAGAAGGGCAAAAAACAAAAACCAACAGAATGGGCAGAGAGAAAGAAAAGAAAATGCATATATCAATCACCTGGATCACCTGTTGAGAAAGAAAAAAGAGAAAACAAGCAGAAGAAAACAAGAGCAACAGAATAAACAACATCACAATGATATATGTGAATATAACAGTAAATACCAAATACCAAACATTACCGTGCAGCACGCAAGATCGACAGAACACAGTGTGCTTCGAGGTAGGAGCCAAAAAGGGTGTAGTTTGTGTGTGTGAGCACCCGTGTGTACACCTGTGAGCATGGACGCGCTTGTCTTTAAAAGGTTCCTTCATGTAATGATCTGCTAGAGGGTGTGGGGGGGCCACAGCCCCGTCCTCCAGGGCATGAAGCAGGTATGGAGGAGATCAAGACTCCAGACATCCAGAGGCCCTCATAACACAAGAGACCAAGGAAGACCAACAGAGGGTCAGCCGCGCCACTGTCCCAGAAAGAGCTGAGGAGAGTCCCAGATGAGGGCTCACTTAGCAGCCGCGGAGCAGAAGCCAGGGGGGGTTGCAGTGACGTGCCCGTGAGCTCCGCCGGCAGCCAGCTGCGCCTGAGTGACCGAGCCCCAGGCCGAGAGGCCGGGGGCACCCCACCTCCGAAGTGGCCCGAGCGAGCCCCAGGCTCCAGGCCCCGATAAGCGGCCGCCAAGGAGTGAGCCGGTGTGTACCTGGACGCCCATCCCCGGACACAAAGAACCACCAACGTACCGATGTCTGAGGGAGTCCGCCACCGGCAGGGGAAGTGGTGGTGGGGGGAGATAGGCCTCCATACCTTGGAGGGCCTGAGATGTCCCCAGAGAGGTGGCGCCTGACACCCAACCTGACATATAGACACAGACATACAGGCACACACAGACACAAACATCCATTCCCACCCTCATGCTCTCATATGCACTTACTCCACACTCAACCAACGTGGAGACAGACATAAAGAGACGCTGTACACACAATCACATTCCCCAAGCGTACTCTACGAACCGGGTCTAGGTACCCTTGCCCCTGGAGGGGGGAACCGCACCCAGACCCAGGTGGTGTTACCCTTTTCCCTGCGGTGGGGAGAGGCAGACCGCCCCGACTCGGCAGCAGCAGGGAGGCCCCACATTCCAGACCCCGATCGGACGGCCAACTCCTCCTCCTAGCCCCCTGCTCCAGCAGGCCGCAGAGAACGGGGGTGAGAGAAGACTCCAAACCTCCCTCCGCCTGCTCATATGTAGTGTTGATGCATGTGTGCTGATGCAAGCTGTGATCACTGATTGCTACACCTTACCACAAGTAGATGAATTGTTTGCCAGCTTACAGGGTGCAAAGATGTTTTCTACAATTGATCTTGAAAATGCATACTACCAGCTGCCCCTGCATGAAGATACCAGAGATTTGACAGCATTCATTACACATGATGGCCTCTTCAGATTCTGCAGAGTACCTTATGGACTGGCCTCTGCCCCCTCAGCTTTTCCGAAAATGATGGCTGAAATCCTTAAAGACCTCCCAGGTGTTCAAAACTACCTGGATGACCTTATTGTCTACAGTAAAAGTGCAGCTGAGCATGACCAAAACATTAGCACTGTCGTGCAGAAGCTCAAAGATGCTGGACTTGTGCTTAACAAAAACAAATCCCATTTTAGGAAGACATCGCTACACTTCCTAGGTCATGTTGTCACTGCTGATGGCATTCTTCCTGATGAGGAGCATATTGATGCTGTTTTGAGAGCCCCTCCCCCATCTGATGCTGTTGCTTTGAGATCCTTCCTGGGCTTGGTGTCATGGTACTCCAAGTTCTTGCCCAACTTTTCAACTGTTGTTGCCCCTATGCGTGCCTGTGCTAGTGACAAGACCACCTTCACATGGACTTCAGATGCACAAGCGAGTTTTGGAGAAGTAAAAAAACTCTTGGTGAATAGTCCTGCACTCGCACTGTTTGACCCTCGCGAGTTGTGGTCTCTACTGATGCAAGTGACTATGGGCTTGGTGCTGTATTTGCTCAAGTGCAACCTGATGGCACAGAAAAACCTTTGGCGTTTGCTTCCCGCACACTGTCTGCAACAGAACAAAAGTACTCAACTGTTGAAAAAGAAGCTTATGCTTGTGTGTGGGCTGCAGAGAAATGTATTTGTGGGGCCGACGTTTTACTCTGCAGACATAATAAGTTACCATAATAGGTTGCTTGATAAAAGGACATTAGAGAAATGTTATTACTTGTTCTATTTTGGGTTTAAAAATAACTGATTTACTGATATGGAAAGAACTGGATAATAATTTATTTTCATTTTAGACAGGAGTGCATTTCAGGAATTTCAGGCTTATTAAGCTTTGCTAGTTGTAGTATTCTCAATCAATCAAAGCTTTATTCGTCACATGCAGGTTGCCTTGCAGTGAAATGGCCCCCCCCCCCCCCCCCCGACCTTACACATATAGCACAAATATTCTGGTGTTATAACAGGGGTCGGCAACCTTTCTGATGGCGAGTGCCATTTAAAATTTCCTCAGAGGTCAGTGTGCCATATGATTGCATTAGCAATGAATTTAATAACGCTCTATATTAACAGTTAGTTAATATAAGTTGAAGGTCTACAGCCATCCTGCTTTTAGGGAGGTGACGGATGGTCGTAACTTTCCTTGGAGTGGGGGGGGGTCAAGGATGAGTTGGACTGAGGGTATAGTGATATATGATATGTTGTGGAATGTTCTTTGTTTGGGAGTGTTTGGGAAGGTATAAAATTGTTCAGGGCGGTGTCCTTCCTCAGAAAACGGGTTGGTGTTTGACCTGAACGGTTTCTCCACTGCAGTGTTTTTATTACAATAAACCTCACTTTAAAGACACACTCACCTGGTGGTTGCAGTTTTATTTTACAGTTTCCATAACACCATATGTTAGGTCGGGTATCAGACGCCACCTCTCTGGGGACATCCCAGGTCCTCCAAGGTATGGAGGCCCATCTCCCCTCACCACTTCCCCTGCCAGTGGCAGACGCCCTCAGACATCGGTGCGTTGGTGGTTCTTTGTGTCTGGGGATGGGCGTCCAGGTACACACTGGCTCACTCCTTGGTGGCTGCTTGTTGGGGCCTGGAGCCTGGGGCTCGCTCGGGCCACTTCGGGGTTGGGGTGCCCTCGGCCTCTCGGCCTGGGGCTCGGTCAGTCAGGCACAGCTGGCTGCCGGCGGAGCTCACGGGCACGTCACTGCAACCCCCCCTGGCTTCTGCTCCGTGGCTGCTGAGTGACCCCTCATCTGGGACTCTCCTCAGCTCTTTCTGGGACAGTGGCGCGGCTGACCCTCTGTGGGTCTTCCTTGGTCTCTTGTGTTCTGGGGGCCTCTGGATGTCTGGAGTTTTGATCTCCTCCATACCTGCTTCATGCCCTGGAGGACGGGGCTGTGCCCACACACACACACACACACCCTCTAGCAGATCATTACATGAAGGAACCTTTTAAAAACAAGCGCGTCCATGCTCACAGGTGTACACACGGGTGATCACACCCACAAACTACACCCTTTCTGGCTCCTACCTCAAAGCACACTGTGTGCTGTCGATCTTACGTGCTGCACAATGTTTAATATTTAGTATTTACTGTTATATTCACATAGATCATCGTGATGTTGTTTATTATTGTCAGTTTTGGCCGGCGGTCATAGGTTCTGTCCAATAATATGACGCGAGACTGGAGTAAAAGACATCCATGGATTGGCACTTTATTAAAGAAGGAGCATGATAACAGCAAAACACTAACTACAACTACAGGGAGTGCAGAATTATTAGGCAAGTTGTATTTTTGAGGAATAATGTTATTATTGAACAACAACCAGGTTTCCAGTGAACCCAAAAAACTCATTAATATCAAAGCTGAATGTTTTTGGAAGTAGTTTTTAGTTTGTTTTTAGTTTTAGCTATTTTAGGGGGATATCTGTGTGTGCAGGTGACTATTACTGTGCAGAATTATTAGGCAACTTAACAAAAAACAAATATATACCCATTTCAATTATTTCTTTTTACCAGTGAAACCAATATAACATCTCCACATTCACAAATATACATTTCTGACATTCAAAAACAAAACAAAAACAAATCAGCGACCAATATAGCCACCTTTCTTTGCAAGGACACTCAAAAGCCTGCCATCCATGGATTCTGTCAGTGTTTTGATCTGTTCACCATCAACATTGCGTGCAGCAGCAACCACAGCCTCCCAGACACTGTTCAGAGAGGTGTACTGTTTTCCCTCCTTGTAAATCTCACATTTGATGATGGACCACAGGTTCTCAATGGGGTTCAGATCAGGTGAACAAGGTGCCATGTCATTAGTTTTTCTTCTTTTATACCCTTTCTTGCCAGCCACGCTGTGGAGTACTTGGACGCGTGTGATGGAGCATTGTCCTGCATGAAAATCATGTTTTTCTTGAAGGATGCAGACTTCTTCCTGTACCACTGCTTGAAGAAGGTGTCTTCCAGAAACTGGCAGTAGGACTGGGAGTTGAGCTTGACTCCATCCTCAACCCGAAAAGGCCCCACAAGCTCATCTTTGATGATACCAGCCCAAACCAGTACTCCACCTCCACCTTGCTGGCGTCTGAGTGGGACTGGAGCTCTCTGCCCTTTACCAATCCAGCCACGGGCTCATCCATCTGGCCCATCAAGACTCACTCTCATTTCATCAGTCCATAAAACCTTAGAAAAACCAGTCTTGAGATATTTCTTGGCCCAGTCTTGACGTTTCAGCTTGTGTGTCTTGTTCAGTGGTGGTCGTCTTTCAGCCTTTCTTACCTTGGCCATGTCTCTGAGTATTGCACACCTTGTGCTTTTGGGCACTCCAGTGATGTTGCAGCTCTGAAATATGGCCAAACTGGTGGCAAGTGGCATCTTGGCAGCTGCACGCTTGACTTTTCTCAGTTCATGGGCAGTTATTTGGCGCCTTGGTTTTTCCACACGCTTCTTGCGACCCTGTTGACTATTTTGAATGAAACGCTTGATTGTTCGATGATCACGCTTCAGAAGCTTTGCAATTTTGAGACTGCTGCATCCCTCTGCAAGATATCTCACTATTTTTGACTTTTCTGAGCCTGTCAAGTCCTTCTTTTGACCCATTTTGCCAAAGGAAAGGACGTTGCCTAATAATTATGCACACCTGATATAGGGTGTTGATGTCATTAGACCACACCCCTTCTCATTACAGAGATGCACATCACGTAATATGCTTAACTGGTAGTAGGCTTTCGAGCCTATACAGCTTGGAGTAAGACAACATGCATGAAGAGGATGAAGTGGACAAAATACTCATTTGCCTAATAATTCTGCACTTCCTGTAAACAAAATGGCTTCCTTTTATACTCTACCTTTTCCAGGTGAGCATCCGGAATAGCCCAAGTATGGGGGTTAACTAATCAAAATGAACACATAACCCTCCACACAAACAAACATACAATAACATTAAAGCACATCACAAACATATACATATTTCCAACACATACTATAAACAAACCAATAACATAAGCTTCACCCATTTCTATCTAAATTAAAACCCTCTTTATCCATACTCCCTAACCTGGCACACTGGTCTGCCCCAAGAGCTCTTAAACAGGTGATTGAGCCGCTTTCACTCTTTTGCTCCACATTCTGCAAGAAGCAACTAGGACAGGTGAGTACCTTTACAAGTTCTCATTTCACATATGTTTAGGTTATTGATAAATGATTAACTGCAAGCAGCTCTAACTTTGGCTCTTCTCCGACACAGGTAGGATGGCCAGTCCCACTGTCTCTTTTCTGTTACAAGCTGTCAATTTAATCGTATGTCAAATAACCTAATAAAAGACTCCATAAGAACTAATGTGTTTCCTTTATTACCCTATTTTAAATTCCCAATCCAACAATTTATTATTAACAATAGCCACCAGGTAATGGAACCCCTGGTCTCCATTACATTTCCTCCCCCCTTCCCCTTAGACTACTGTACTTCAATCTTCATACATACGTGAAAGACAGTCTGCAACACAGTTAGATTTGCCTGGACGATACCGCACTATGAAATCATAGGGTTGCAATGACAAATACCATCTCGCAACACGCATGTTGGTCTCCTTCATCTTGTGCAGCCACTGAAGGGCACGGTGGTCTGTCTCCAGGGTGAAATGTCTGCCTAGAAGATAGTACCTCAGTGACTCCACCGCCCACTTCATAGCAAGACACTCCTTTTCCACGGTGGAGTATCTAGACTCTCTGTCCTGAAGCTTTCTGCTGAGGAAAACAACCGGGCGCCTCACTCCCTCCACCTCCTGCAGCAGCACGGCTCCTAAGCCTACTCCAGAAGCATCTGTCTGCAGTGTGAAAGGCTGAGTGAAATCCAGGCTGTGTAGAACAGAATCACTTGTGATGGCTGACTTAAGGTCAATGAAAGCTCTGTCACAGTCTTTTGTCCACTTCACCTTATTCGGCGCCGACGCTTTTGTCAAATCCGTGAGAGGTGCTGCCCTCTCTGCAAAGTGGGGGATGAATTTACTGTACCAGCCCACTAAGCCTATAAATGCCCGCACCTTCTTCTTGGTTGTAGGAACTGGATATGCATGGATTGCCTCCATTTTCCCCACCTGAGGCTTCACCTGTCCATGTCCAACCACATATCCAAGGTACTCCACCTGCCTCTGTGCGATCTTACACTTGTGAGGATTGATAGTAAGACCAGCAGATTTGATTAACTTTAGAACGCGTCGCAGGTGAGCCACATGCTGCTCCCAGGTCTGACTAAATATCACAACATCATCTAGGTATGCTGCAGCAAAGTCTGACACATCCCTCAAGACCTGGTCCATCAGCCGCTGAAACGTTGCTGGTGCCCCTTGGAGACCAAACGGCATCACCCTGAACTGAAACAGCCCAAACGGGGTTTTGAAGGCCGTCAGTTCCTTTGCCTCTGGAGCTAGGGCCACCTGCCAGTAGCCCTTGCTTAGGTCAAGAGTGGTAATGAACTTACTTCTCCCCACCCTTTCCAAGAGCTCATCAATACGAGGCATTGGATAGGGGTCAAACTTTGAGACAGAGTTGAGATATCTCAAGTCAATGCAAAACCTCAATGTTCCATCCTTTTTCGGGACCAGAACAATTGGGCTGCACCATTCACTCGCTGATGTTTCAATTATCCCAAGTGACAACATTAGGTCGATTTCTTTCTTCAGCTGTGAAACCAGGCGTTCAGGAATCCTATAGAATTTTCTACGGGGTGGAGCATTATCCCTCAAGTGGACTTTGTGTTGTACCAGTTTTGTAAAACCAGGTTTTTCCTGGAACAAATTTGGATCCAGAAGAGCCCTTAAATCTCCCTGCTGGGAGGGCTTAAGATGGGCCAGTGACACTAAACTTGGCCCTGATTTGCCTGTGGGAAAAAACTGTTCTCCCTCCTCTTCGTCCTTGACTACCCGAACAAGACAATGCTGTTTTACCTGCTGCATGGACTGCATTGGCAGTTGCTGCTGCTGCGTGGTGGGCTGCTGCTGCTGCGTGAATTCTTTTAACAGGTTAATATGGAAGACCTGATGTTTCTTCCTCCTGTCAGGCATGTACAGCTCATAGTTAACATTGCCAAGACGTTTTGTAATTTTGTAGGGGCCTTGCCACCTGGCTAGCAGTTTGCTGTCTGTCGTAGGAAGCAACAGCAACACATGCTGTCCTGGTTGGAACGTTCTTTCCCTGGCCTTCTTGTCATACCAGGTTTTCTGCTTGTTTTGAGCCACTTTCATGTTTTGCTGTGCCAGTATTGTCATTTGTTCTAGTCTCTCTCTCATTTTCAGCACATAAGCTATTACATTATCTCCATCAGGCTCTGGATTCTCCCATTGTTCTTTCAGCAGGTCGAGTGGACCTCTCACTTGACGGCCATAAAGCAGTTCAAATGGTGAAAATCCTGTAGAGGCCTGTGGCACTTCGCGATAGGCAAACAACAAGTAAGGCAGCCACTGATCCCAGTCTGAGCCAGTGTCTGTTACAAATTTGCGCAGCATGTTCTTTAGTGTCTGGTTAAAACGCTCTACTAGTCCATCTGACTGGGGGTGGTAAGGGGTGGTTTTAATACCTTTTATGCCAAGTAATCTATATACCTGCTGTAGAAATTTAGACTGGAAATTTGTGCCACAGTCTGTCAGGACCTCTTTAGCTATACCTACTCTAGAAAACAACTGCAGGAGACAATTGGCAACCTGTCTCGCTTTCACTGATCTTAGGGGGAAAGCCTCAGGATAACGAGTGGCATAATCACAAATGACCAAGATGTAACGATTACCTGATGAGCTTCTTTCAAGGGGCCCCACTACATCCATTCCTATTCTTTCGAAAGGTGTATCTATGACAGGCAATGGCTGAAGATGGGCACGGGCCACTCCTTTATTTAGGGTGAGCTGACATATCTGACACGACTTACAAAACTGCTGTAGTTGAGTGTACATGCCAGGCCAGACAAAACGGCTTGCAATCCTATGTAGAGATTTCTGAAAACCAAGATGGCCTGCCCAAGGTACAGAATGACCAAGTTCCATGACTTTGTTTCTTAGTGCCTGTGGTAATGCTATGGCTTCAGTCTTGCCTTTACACTCATAAAGGACACCATTTCTCAGCACATAGGTTGCATCTGCCAACACATCAACCTCAGACACCTTATCAAACCAGGATTTTAATGATAGATCTGCCTGTTGAAGTGAAGAGATATCTGGTGGGATATCAAGTTCCAGAGGGAGGTTGGGGCTCTGGTCTACACCCTCTAACCTGGATGAACCCCTAAATTTCTCTCTTCGTCTTTGCGCTCGAGATTTAGCTGGTTTTGCTGGGCTTACTTCTAATTCTTCATCATAGAAAGGTAGCTCTTTTAACGGGTCATTTGCACTCTGAGCTCTTGTGGTGATCAAACTGGGGATTGCACTTTCTGGCTGTGCCTGCAGAATAATGTCTTGCTTCTGTACGTTGTGGTCCTGATCTACATGAACTGTATGCAAATGTCCCGGAACTTCATTAGACACCAAATCTAGCAGTGTAGGTATATCTAAGCCCAATATCACTGCATATGGTAGTCTGGGTGCTAAAGCCACTGGCAGGAGAAATGTCTGGCCACCTACAGTCAAATACACCTCAGCCATGGGATAATCCTTCTCATCACCATGTACACAGCTTATTTTAGTCCTTGTGTCACTCCATAGCTCTCTTGGTACTAAACTAGCCAAAACCACTGACTGAAAGCTCCCTGTATCTAAGAGTGCTTCTTCACGCTGACCATTAACAAGTACAGGTGCTGTTCTTACTGCTTCATGATCAGGACCTGGCGATGTGGGTCTGGGGGCTGAGCACAAAAGGGATGGCCGACTTTGTGTTGTTGCTGGGCAGGTATACTGAGTGTGGCCGATCTGGTTACAGTGATAACATCTAACATCTGATTTTGAACCTGAATGTGACTTTTTAGTGTTGTTACTTTTACCAGAAACAAAATGTCTGCTTCCAGGATAACTTCTACTCTGGCCTATACCACCACTCCTTACACCCCCATCAGACTTACTTTGTCCAGTCATGAAGCTGTCCTGGCCAAAGGTGGTTCCTCTCGATCCTGTTCTGGCAGAGATGAAGATTTCCGCTAGCTGTGAAGCCTCCTCTGCAGATTTGGGGGCACGTTCCCTGATCCACACCTCCAGATCTGGGTGGACCATCCTCAGAAACTGCTCCAAGATCATCAGTTCAGAAATGTCTTTCACTGTAGATTTTTCAGGTTTCTCCCATTTGTAAAACATATCTTTTAATCGCACATAAAGTTCTCTTGGAGTTTCACCAGGGCTCGAAACCTTCTTCTGTATGTGTCAGCAGTTATTTCGTATTTAGCAAGAATGGCATCTTTTACTTTATCATAGACTTCTGAATCAGCAATGTCCATATGCACATAAGCACTACGTGCTTTTCCAGTGAGCAGAGGTACGAGTCGAACAGCCCATTCTTCTCTCGGCCAACGGCAAACTTGAGCCATTCTCTCAAAAGTAGTGAGAAAATGCTCAATATCATCATCTGGAGTGAGTGGCAACAACTTGGGATCTCTCTGGTGAAATGGTTCCTGTCTTGGCAGAGACCACATCTGCTGACCAGTCAGACTAGGCCCCTCATCAGGTTCACTTCCCTCCTCGATTTGGTTGTCCTCTTGTTCCTGCTGCTGTTCTGTCATTTCTTTTACTTGAACTTGCATTTGCTGAAACTGATGTTGCATACTTTTCCATCTTTGTTCTTGTCGGGCTGATTCTCTGTCCATTCTCTGGTCTCTTGTTGCTTGAGACTGCATCAATGATTTCACCAGAGCTGTCAGTTCATCCAGTCTATCGCCAGGTTTAGCTCCTGCTTTAGCCACTGGATCAGCTGTAGCACCTTCACCATCCTCTGCCACTTCATTACTGTCATTCTTCTTTCCACTTCTCGTCATCATATTTACCTCATTCATTAGAGGCAGCACTCCTGACACCACTTGTCAGTTTTGGCCGGCGGTCATAGGTTCTGTCCAATAATATGACGCGAGACTGGAGTAAAAGACATCCATGGATTGGCACTTTATTAAAGAAGGAGCATGATAACAGCAAAACACTAACTACAACTAAACAAAATGGCTTCCTTTTATACTCTACCTTTTCCAGGTGAGCATCCGGAATAGCCCAAGTATGGGGGTTAACTAATCAAAATGAACACATAACCCTCCACACAAACAAACATACAATAACATTAAAGCACATCACAAACATATACATATTTCCAACACATACTATAAACAAACCAATAACATAAGCTTCACCCATTTCTATCTAAATTAAAACCCTCTTTATCCATACTCCCTAACCTGGCACACTGGTCTGCCCCAAGAGCTCTTAAACAGGTGATTGAGCCGCTTTCACTCTTTTGCTCCACATTCTGCAAGAAGCAACTAGGACAGGTGAGTACCTTTACAAGTTCTCATTTCACATATGTTTAGGTTATTGATAAATGATTAACTGCAAGCAGCTCTAACTTTGGCTCTTCTCCGACACAGGTAGGATGGCCAGTCCCACTGTCTCTTTTCTGTTACAAGCTGTCAATTTAATCGTATGTCAAATAACCTAATAAAAGACTCCATAAGAACTAATGTGTTTCCTTTATTACCCTATTTTAAATTCCCAATCCAACAATTTATTATTAACAATAGCCACCAGGTAATGGAACCCCTGGTCTCCATTACAATTATATTGCTCTTTTTCTTTGCCTGTTTTCTTTTTTCATTCGCAACAGGTGAAATTAAAAAAAAATAAAAAATAAATAAATAACATGTAATATTTAGTATCTACTAGTTTATTGTGATGGTGTTGTTTTGATTATGTTGCTCTTTGTTGTTTGTTTTCTCTTCTGGTTTTTTTTATCTCCATATAGGTGATCCAGGTGTTTTGCTTGTTTTTCTGTTTTTTTTTCTTCCCCCCCTTTCTCACCGTCTCTTCTCCCCTCTATTTTTCTTTCTCTCCCTCTCTTTCTTTCATTCTTTCTCCCTGTCCTATCCCCCAGTCATGTCTGTCCCGTCTTTAAAAAATGAAAATAAAATAAATACATAATTATAATAAAGGTCAATCAAATGGACCAATATGGCAAGGCCATGATGATCCACTTGGCATCTTTCTTGGCCTTCAGACATTACGGCCGGTAATGAACCAGTCCTCATCAAGGAACAGTGCTCTTTAAGGTGTCCCTGAAAGTCTGATCTGTGCACCTGGCCGAGTCAAACTGAAGAATTCACACACAGTTCTTAGTACTCATTTGTTGTGTCTCTGTCACAAAACGGCTGTGTGCAGGCAGAAGAAGGACCCAAACGCAAAACTCACCACGCAGGAATTAAACTCAAAAAACTGCTTTATTACAAAACAGCATGAAAAATGTAAAGAAACTAAACTGGGACATGGCTAAAACTGACACACAGGGAAACACAGCCATGAGGGAGGACGCGAAACTGAACACAGGATGACAGAGGACTTAAATACACACATGAGGTGATCAGGGGAAGTGGCAACACATGGGGAAACAGCTGACACACATGAACCTAACGACATCACAGGGGAAATGTAAAACTAAACACAATGAACACAGAAGCTGTGTCCCAAAAAGTTGGCTGCATCCTCCGGAGGCCGCATTTGAAGGCCGATTACGTCACAGCCAGGCAACGAAGGCTGTCCCAATTCTTCGACTCCTTCAAATGCGGCCGACAAATGTGTCCTTCATTTCCCCGAATTTGAAGGGTGGGTCGGGTGTGTCCTTCGTGGCCCACCATATCCCAGACTTCATTGCGCGGCCCAGCCAAATTTCAGCTGCCAACAATGGCGGCCGCTACTAAGTTTTAAAATTACTTTTATTAATCTTTCTGGGTCACAAAATAAACTTTTAACATATTTTCAGGCGAGAAAGTAGCTGTGTAAATTACAAATATTGGGGAAATAAAATAAATTATTTTACTGCTACAATATAACTTGCATTTTTAACATTGCATTAATAATACTCCTTATAGCATTGATATTGCATTAAAGATCTTTATGAAACTTACTGTTATTAACCTTTTACTTACAGGTGCAGCTATAATAATTTTATACACATTGCGTGATTGTGCTCATTAGCAGAGTTGATGCTTGGTCTCGTGAAGGTTTTAAGCTTCACTGAGCGCTATGTCTCAGTTGATATATTGTGGGTGACTTGGAGCAATAGAAGGTTCAAAGCATGCACGCTTACAAACACACATGACAGTATTGATTCCAGGCCAAAGGCCTGAGATACATTTTGCTTCTAACTGCATTTGAGCTTGCCTAGTAACAGGTGACAGAAGACAAGTCAAGAAAAGGACAAGCCATCAGGGACCATCTAGGCTTGCAACTTATTGCCTTGTATGGAAGGTGTGATAGGAAAAGGAACTTCTTTGTCTAATTTTAGGGGTTTAAGATTGACCATTTACTGTAACTGATGCATATTATGTTCATTTGTGACGCATGAGGGGGCGTAACCCTGATGAATGAAACCATTCTGAATTGAGCTGTTCAGAGAAGATCGATGCTGGTGTTGCAGTATACATCTTCCCACGCGTGTACTCAATAAATCATTGTTTGACTGAACTCTTCTGGGCCTCTGTGGGTTTGTTTCATTGCTCAGCATTTTCGAACTCATAACAATATCTACTTGGTTTATCAAGACATTGCATATTTGCAAAAGTGCACCGATGTTTTCGGAGACGTCTGTTACCCACCCGCTCGATAGCAAGCCGGGAGGTTCAATGGTCACTCAAGCCAGCGAGAGCAGCAGACTCCCGGCTTCATCGTTTTCAGACCACCGCTCTTTTGCTACTCAGGTTAAACATGATATATAAGTCACTCGGATAACTTAAAAATGTAATTGTTTGGCTTTTTTCGGTGTTTTATTTGTTCCTGAGTAAATCGGTTTGGCTGAGATCAAAGTTATTAGATTATTAGATTAAATAACACTTTATTAATCATTGGGTGGGTTCCTCCAGGATTTTCACACAGCTAATTACACGTCAAACAGAAAACTGATTAAACAGAAGTGTCAGACGGTCGAGAATCTACACCAGCGTCCGGTTATATTTTAGATAGCAAGGAGCAGACGGCTGAGTTTCACTCCACCCAGAGAGCTCGTGACGTAATTCTGAAGGCTAGATCATCACAGTCGCTCACTTCCAGCCTACCTGGCTTTCGGAGGACCCGGCCCACTTGGACCACGAAGCCCGGGTCCTCAGGTGGATGCAGCCTCTGACTTTGGACGGCCCCGCCTGGGGGACAGTATTAACGGTGACATTAAAATTATTTATTTAAAGTAAGTTAAAGTAAATAAACACTGTAAAATTGTGTCTGTAAGGTCGGGGGGGGTCCCATTTCACTGTAGGGCAACCTGCATGTGGCGAATAAAGCTTTGATTGATTGATTGATTGATTGATTACAATTCCACTATTCATTCACTCTCACACACTGGTGGAGGCAGCTACAGTTGTAGCCCTGGGGCAGACTGACAGATCGCGCCATCGGCCCCTCTGGCCAACACCAGTAGGCGGTAGGTTGCCCAAGGACACAACGACCAGGACAGAGAGCCCGGGGATCGAACCGGCGACCTTCCGGTTACAGATGCGCTTAGAGACTGTATCACTGTTCCTCCGCCGCGATCCACTCTGACTCTTTTCTGAAGAGTTTGCTAGATTGTTTAAAGGATGTTAAGGCATGTATGGCATTAAACTTTCTTAACCTAAATGAACAGAAAACAGAGGTGATTGTGTTTGGTCCCTGTGACCACTGCGACTTTGGCCCCTTAGAAATTTATTTTTTAAAAAACCTTTCGCGAGGAACCTACGAGTGATTTTTGACTCTAATCTAACGTTTGATAAACAGATTAATGCTGTAATCAAGACCAGGTTCTTTCATCTTTAGCTACTTGTTAAAGTGAAGCCATTTCTCTGTTTTAGAGACTTTGAGAGAGCTATCCACGTCTTCATTTCATCTTTGCCTCGACTACTGTAATAGTCTTTACTCTGGTGTTAGTGTCATCAGTTAGCCACCTGCAGCTGGTCCAAAACGCTGCAGCACGGTTACTAACTGGCACATGCAAGCGAGAGAACACATCTCCCATACTGGCATCATTACACTGGCTGCCAATTAGCTTTAGAATTAATTTTAAGATTTTATTTTTTTTTTTTAATTCGTTGCACGGGTTAGCACCCTCATACCTTTCGGATCTTTTAAATTGTTCACTCCTACAAGATCACTGAGGTCTGTGGATCAAATGCTCCAGGCTGTCCTGAGGTCCAGATTAAAGCACAGAGGAGATCGGGCCTTTGCTGTAACTGCTCCTAAACTGTGGAACAAGCTGCCCCTTCACATCAGGACCTCCCCAACACTGGACACTTTTAAAACCCGTCTGAAAACACACTTTTACTCCATGACTTTTAAATCAGAATGAGTTTGTATTCTGCATCTTAAGGATAAAGGACACTCTTTCGAGGATGCCAATGTTCACATTTTGGACAGAGAGGACAGATGGTTTGAAAGAGGAGTGAAAGAAGCATCTATGTCCACTGTGAGCGACCATCTTTGAACAGAGGCGGGGTTTACGACACCAACTCTCTGCCATCTATAATCCAGTTTTGAGATCCCTTCCCAGACGCCTTAACGCCCACTCACATCCTGGGCCATCTGATCTCAGGAAATCACATGATAAGGTGGGGCCAGGTTTCACAATGAGCTCACCCGAAACTCTGGCTGATTGGGACCCACACCCAGTTTCACACCTTGGCTCAGGCGATTAGAGGATCATCAGGGGTCCTTTTGTCCCTCTGTGGGGAGAAACTCCCACTAGGTTTATATCTGGGACTCCCCACCATTTGACCTTAGAACTGAAGAAGCTTCTCGGATGAGAGGTGAAACGTCTTCAAGCAACTTAAAGAAGTCCAGACGCTTTTCTTTGCAAGCTCCTTTGACCATGTCTCCCTATGTTTTTGTTTCTTTTGATCATCTTAATTGTCAGCACCTTGGTCAACATTTGTCGTTGTTGACTTACTCCCAGGTTTTGTTGTATTCTGTCTTTTGATGTTGACTGCGGCCTGTCTCTTTTAATTTAAATATTATTCAAATGTGAGTCGTGCCGGCTTGTCTGCTTTTTTCCCCCCCATTCTTTGTCATTTCTTCACATCACTGATCTTTTAAATGAGTGTAACAGTACCTTAGACTTCCTAAGGATATCATCTGATGTGATGTCCATGAAAGCAGACACCCATGAATCCACAAAAATCACCATATAAAAAAACCACTTGAAAGACAGCAAACATTTTACGTTTTTTTGCTGTAGTTCTGCTTTTGGACCAGCAGAGGGTGCTCTTGAATACTAATCCTCTGTTGGTCTGTGAGTTACCTGAACGCATCAATAAAACTGTAGCTGTAGAGTACAAGGACGCAGGATGCTACCACTCTCCAACCACAAAGACTCACCTGATGATATATCTGATAATATCATAGATCCCTGCAGGTGATGCACAGAAACACTCCAAAGCCAGCAGCTCAAACAGAAAGAGCCCTGGAAAATCATCAGTCTGTGTTTGGCTTGTGTCTCTAAAGCCATATGGATGTTTTTCCCCATACAACATAAATATAAGAATTAAGCATGAAACCAGGTAAAAAAAAAAAAAAAAGCAGTAAGTATCATAAAGGTTTTATAAAACCATAACAGTCGGTGGCTGTGTTTCCATCAGTCAGCGTAACGGGCACGTTGTACACATCCTCATATGAAGCGACAGGAGGTCAGGACGTCTTCAGGCGTCCCAGATGCTGACTGAAGGTCTTTCTGCCTCTTTCAGGCTTTTTTCATGTTATTCTGAAACCAGAATTATAGCACAAGTGTCCATTAAAAGTTAGTAAAACTCTGGATCTTCAGATTGTGATGTTTCAGCTCAGTTTATAAAAAAATGTAACCTAAAAATGTAAAACTTACTTTAATTATGTGAATTAATTAAGACCTGTAGGAATCTAACCAACCTAGCTAATTACTTCCTGGTTATTGTAATAACTCCCATCACTTTATACATTGTAATCAGAGACAGTACATTATCTAATGGATTTAAGTTACAGAGAAATGTAAATGTAAGACATCCAACCATCAAACAACACATGCTGCTCATGTCTGAACGAACAGGTAAAGACTTTGACCTCCATTCAGAGGTCAAAGTAGGTAAAAAGTCTGATTCGGATCACTCAGCTGCACAAAGGACGAGGTCAGAGGTCAAAATATTTCAATAAAATACATTTTTGCTTAGTGCAAGGGCAGAAATAACAGAGCTCCTAAACGCAAGCTAACACTGACTCATTGCATTAACTGTATATGGCTGAGCTTGAAATAACAACACATTCATTATTTATAACCAATGTTTCAAGGTCAAATTAATCACAGCTGTTTACTTTGTTAAACAACACAACTCGTTTCATTGAAAACACCTTTTTCATTCACAATAAAATAATATCTTCATACCGTCATCCTGTGTCCAGCTGCTCTCCTGCTGCTACATCTGCTCGTTTCATTCATCCAAATAAAGTTGATCGATCACCAGCAGACTTGCAGCCTGACTGTGTGGCTCCCCCTGGTGTATATACTATATGTATATGTGTATATATATATATATATATATATATATATATATATATATATATAATGTTCTTCCTCTACCCCCCCCCCCCCCCCCCCCCCCCAATTTTTGCACATGTTGAGGAGCGTGTCAGGCTACATTTCACTGTGTGTTATACTTGTATAACTATGCATGTGACAAATAAAGAACCTTGAACCTTGAACCTTGGTGGTTGTGTCCTCAAACAACCACCGGGAGTTTATACCTGCTGCTGACCCGTCCCCTTTCATTAAGGTCACAGTTTCGTGTCACCTCGCAGGTTTTCTCCCACTTTAGCTGATGAGGGTGATACGATAGTGATTCATGGATCAATGAGGCAAAAATGTGAACTGACAGCGTTTGATTAATGTGGCAGAAAATCAGGTGAACGAGACGCTTTTGAGTAAATCGCTGACAGCAGAGCTCGATGCTGCAGTACAGTTAATATTAATCATGTATCCTGCTGTCTGGAGACAGTTTGGAGGATTTGAAGAATCACAGTTGGAAGATATTTTTTAAACTGAAATTTTAAAGCTATATTTAAATCGTTTGTTCCTGCAAACCTGTGAAAAATCAAAGGTTTTAAACGCTGAGCAGCTTTTTGTCCTTGAAGCCGTCACATTTAAAAACATCCAGGAACAGCTCGAGTTTGTGGAAGTTGACCTGATGACCTGCTGGTTGGTGTGAGCTGTGAGTCATGGTGCTGATCTGGGTCCTGGGGTTTGGTGGTTTTTGGTCCCGACCTTCTGTTTTAAATTCATATTTTTAACGTACCTTCCACAGATGATCCGTACGGTCTGAGACTCACCTGCAGGTCCATCAGATGGTTTCGTTCCTCGTGTCTGCAGTCTGTGTTCTTCTCTCACTCTTCACAAACATCTTCTGAGCCGAGCGTCCTGAAACTGCCCGACGCTTCAGCGTAACAACATCGGTGTGGTCTGAGGATTAAGGCTGGTGACGACCGTCACTGGGACTGAAGTTTATTTTAAGGTGTTTCTTTTTTCTTCTCCTTCACATCTCTGAAGTCTGTTTGTGTTTGTGAGCCTTCCTGGAGCAGCAGAGGGAGCTCGGAGCCTCCACGTCTCCTCCGGCCTGCAGGTCTGAACTTTATTAAATTGCTGTTATTTGGTGCAGGAATTTCCTGCGATATCACCCAGTTTCCCAGACCTGGATTCAGACTGGTCCCAGACCAAAGGAAGTTCACTGAGGATGTCCGAGGTAAAAAGACTTCTGCCTCTGAAACAGGTTTAAATGTTTACGTGCTGGATTTGCAGAAATCAGCTGAATGAGATGAAATTCATGGCACAGAAATAAAATCTAATGAATCAGGTTCAATGATGGAAACAGAACTAAACTGATGAAAGATGGAAACGAGGATTCAAGCTTGTAAAATTAGACTCAAGTTTAGATCTTTAGAATCAAATCTGGTTTCTTTTAAAAGTGAAATCAAACATGTTTATACTTCTGTCTCCAAACAGTTTGTAAAGTTGTGAACGTGTTGTTGTTTCAAACACTCAAAGCAGAAACTGATCCTCTTCTTCCTGCACGAGCAGATAATGATCGACAAACAAAACGCCGCCATCGCCACACAGCTGCCTGACCCCCACGCCCCGCGGTGTGACAAAGGTTTGTGGCGTTCAGGTGACAATGGGATTAACGGACGATGCTCTCAGCGAATCTGCAGCCCTGGCGAGAGAGAGACAGAGAGCGAGCGAGCATGGTGATTCTAGGCGGATGTTCGTGTCGTCAGCGGTGACAAAAGCGTCGTTGTTGATGCTCCAACACGCTGACACAGCGATCAGCTGACACAGGCAGGGCTTGTTTAACAACACACACTCCATACCCACGACACACACACGCACACACAAAATCAAATCATTCGTATAACGGGCCAGTGTTGGTTTAGAATGTGTTGATTCATCTGAACCACAATGGTACAACAGTGTGTGTGTGTGTGTGTGTGTGTGTGTGTGTGTGTGTGTGTGTGTGTGTGTGTGTGTGTGTGTGTGTGTGTGTGTTCACACTGACCTGGTGCTCTGCTCGACATCCAGCCAACGTGAGACTTTCCTCGACAAAAATCCACCACAGCTCCTCACAGGTGAGCCGTACGTCCGACGTTCCCACGGTGAGAACGTCTGATGTCAAAATACACACAACGAGCTTTAAGTAAAAATACTTTGATTACTGTGACTTTTACTGCAAACTATTCCACTGATCTCCAGTCACACTGAACCAAATGCACAGACATGTGACTCCATCAGTTTTTGGACTGTGACACGTTTTGTTTCGCTTCTGTTCAAGATCAAATATGCTGTTCAGAAATTTACTTTCAAAACAAATAACTTAATAATAAAAATGAATAATGACAACGAACAGCAGAGGAGACATTCAGGTAGTAAATGCAGTAATACCACAATATAGAAAATACTCCAGTACAGATAAAAGTCCTGCATTAATGTACTTTTAACTTTTTGTATGTTGCTGCTGAACACGTTGCAGGTCATTCTCCTTGTAAACGCACTGTTGTGTGCTCTGATTTACAGCCTCGGGTTCAATATTTACACATTCTCATGTAACTAAAGTAAATGCAGTGCAGCACAAACTGAATTTATTCCTCAGGCCGAGTCAATAAAAGTTACTTTCACTCTGCAGTACTTGAGTAAATGTACTTGTAGTGTTATTACAGTGAGCTCAATGAAAATCCAAACTATGTAGAGCTGGTCAGTTTTGGTCAACCCTGAGGTCACAGTCACAGCGAGGGGTGCGTTTGTTTCCTGACACTGGGACGTGATAAAGTGATGAAGAGAGTGAAACTAGCAAAGCTGAACTGAAAACTGCAAGTAAACCTGCTGAAAAGCCCTCTGCAAACCCACTGCACCTGCTACACACCACAGAAACAAACTACGATAACTGTGATGCTCATTACCTGCAGTGATGACGCGATGAAGCTGTGTCCCGCGGACTCCTCTGTATCATAATTCATTAAAATTATAAACTATAATCAGCCCAAACTCAGCAGCAGCCTCGCGTTTCTGCGCATGCGTGTAAGAATTATAACCGATCTCATTAAGTGGAAGCGCGTTTGTGCAAATGCTTTAATTGTTTTGCCACTAGGACCCGGCATGCAATGCGCGAAAGTCACGTGGTCTGTCTATGCAGCTACCGTTCCAACCTCAGGGAATTATCCACAGTGCGCATGTGTAGAAAATTCAAAAACTGCTCCTCCGCTCTTTTTCTCAGCTCCAGTCTTTGCTAAGGGGACAGTGGCCACGCCCACAAATTAAACGTAGTGCAGAGCCATAACGGTATGGGATCAGAATGATGCCGCCTTGAAATGAAACTGAAAAAAAATTTACTGAAAAATCTTGTATTGAAAGTGAAAAAAAAATTGATAGTGAAAAACGATTAATTCAAACTGTAATTTTTTTGTTTTTGCTTACAATTTTTTTTCAATTTCATTTTAAGGCGGCGTCGTTCTGATCTCGTATAACCGCAAGTAGGCTAGTTTTCAGAGACCGCTAACATACTGCCACAAGAGGGCAGCACGCTCCAACATGGACATAACCAGAAACACTTACGGGAGAATCATGTGACAGGGAAGCACGTGATATAACTACACCATGACATCATTGTACACGCCTGTGCTCCACAGCCAGTTGAATCAAATAAAAACTGTTTCAAAGTTTTGGCAGCTTTGTCACAAAATAAAGTTTAAACATTAGAAAAGAAGCTGACAATAAACCAGTGATCTGAGAAGTAATGAAGACTGTTTAAAATTTCAGCTCAGCTAACAAGTACTGGCACAAGATGGTGCTGCACATGTTCTCACAACTGATTTTAAATACTTTTTGAAATCCAGCTTCACAAACAGCGAAATCTGTGACAGTTTTGAGAGCAGGCTGGTAAAAGTTTACCCGTATATGTATTTCATGCCCACTTTAATATATTTCAATGATAAGAAGCAAAGCATAGTCCTGGGCACTTCTTCTCTCCAGTCTTTGAATATTTAAAGACATTTGCACAGCAGCAGTGAAACAGGCGCTCCTCACCAACCACATCATCTCTGAAGCATCCAGCTCGATGTCGAGGAGCCAACGCTGTCCTGCTGCTGCTTCCAATCACATTTCATTCTTGGTTTGTTTATGTTTTTACCAACAGTTATTTGTTGATTTAACCATTAAACTCCAACAAATCTTCACAGCATTTCCTCATCATCAAAGTTCATCTGTGGCTTAAATCTGCTGTCAAATATCAGACGGGCTGTGTTTGACTCATTCTGTAGCCCTGAGTCACTGATGGGGTTCTTCTTAATTCTAATTCAGGCTTTTTATTGATTCATCACCTCGTGCAAAGTTTCTTCTATTAGGATTATTTGTTGTGAAAATATAAGTGAAAATATGTAACCATGTCATGTAACAACATGTTTTTATGTTATGAGTAAAGGCGATGGCGTGATGATGTAAGTGGGAGCCAGACTGGCGGCATCAGTGATTATCAGGAGTGTCTGAGCTGCATGCTGTGTGCGTATTTGTATTACTCATGGTGTTAGCACTTCACTTTCATTTGAGAACAAAATGTATCCATGATGTAAAAATGTCATATAAAATATTTCAGTTTAAACTTTGGTGTTGAAATCTCCAGGAGATGAATGTAAGTCAACGTGTCGTCCTGAGAGGTGCTGAAACCCTGTGTGTGTGTGTGTGTGTGTGTGTGTGTGTGTGTGTGTGCGTGCCAGGCTCAGGCTGCCAAAGTCCCGATTTATGCCAAGATTAATTATGAGCATGTTGTCCAGATCGGGATGAAAACTGACATGACATGTGCAGTAATCACATTACAGTTCACACACGGCTGTGTGTGGTGCAGATGGGAGGATAAATCCTGCTCGCCACATGTTTTACACGAAGCATCTGAGCCGCCGCCGCTGAAGGTCTGAAGGCTCGTATGTGTTTCAGTCGTGGTGTCGAACTGAGAACATTCCTGCAAACATGCAGGAGGAAAAGGCTTCATGTCCTTCACAGAGGAGATGAGGATATTTTCCCCTCCACATCCATCCTAAACATTCACACAGCGTTCAGAGAGATGTGTAGTTGCTGGAGGGAGCATTTTATTAAGTGTGCAGCTGCTCATTTCCATACAAAGTCAGTCCAAAACCAGTTTGAAGTGGAACATGAACTACAGCTCCCGATTTACCCATGTCGGTCCTGTCGTAAGTCAAAATCAGTATTTTTGTACATTTCTCTGAGTTTTTTACAACAGTATTTTCATTTGTTGTCATTTGTGTTTGATAAAAATGGCTTTGCTTTTGTTTCTCTGTGTTTGAAGTCATCAGGAACTCATCCTAATAACCCGTCACATGATCGCTGTAAGGCTGCAGTGGAACATTTCACAAGCTTATTGATCATCTTCCCAGAGTGGAAAATATTCCATTGATTACTCTGATGATGCTGTGCTGTTTCTTTCTGATCCACTTCACACCTCTCTTTGATCCCTCATGTATACATTTCCTGACACTAAACGATTTGCAAATCAAAACATCACAGACACTCACAGACATCTTGACTCTATCTCATCTACACATATTCATAATATATCAAGGAAACTCAACCAGAAACGGTTTAAATCAAGTTCATACTATGAATGACAAACATATTTTTAAGCATCCATCCATCCATCTTCATCCGCTTTATCCGAGGCCGGGTCGCAGCAGCCTAAGCAAAGAGGCCCAGACCTCCCTCTCCCCAGCCACCTCCTCCAGCTTATCCGGGGGAATACCAAGGCGTTCCCAGGCCAGCCGAGAGATATAATCTCTCCAGCGTGTCCTGGGTCTGCCCCAGGGCCTCCTCCCGGTGGGACATGCCTGGAACACCTCACCCAGGAGGCGCCCAGGAGGCATCCTTGTCAGATGCCCGAACCACCTCAGCTGACTCCTTTCGATGTGGAGCAGCAGCTGCTCTACTCTGAGCCCCTCCCGGATGGCCGAACTTCTCACCCTATCTCTAAGGGAGAGGCCAGCCACCCTTCGGAGGAAGCTCATTTCTGCCGCTTGTATCCGCGATCTCGTTCTTTCGGTCACTACCCACAGCTCGTGGCCATAGGTGAGGGTAGGGACGTAGATCGACCGGTAAATTGAGAGCTTCGCTTTTACACTCAGCTCCCTCTTCACCACGACGGACCGGTGCAGCGTCCGCATTACTGCAGCTGCAGCCCCAATCCGTCTGTCGATCTCCGGCTCCCTTCTCCCATCACTCGCGAACAAGACCCCGAGATACTTGAACTCCTCCACTTGGGGCAGGAACTCATCCCCGACCCGGATGAGAATCTTTTTAAGCAAAGATTCTTTAAAAATGTCTCATTATCTGCTGTCGTGGTTTCTCACCATTAGATCGTTTAACTTAAAACAAGATCCTGTTATAAGCTTCAAGAATACTGGGCTGACATTACAGGTGAACTGGGGAAAATCTTCCACGTTGATATAGAGATGGACCCTTTGTCCCTGATTCTAGGTCTTCCAAGTGACCGCCTAAAAGCGGCGGCCAACAAAAGATTGTATAACACTCTAACATTTGCAGCCAGGAAAAATATCCTCTTACAATGGATCAACGATAGGACTCCCACTGTCTGTGGCTGGCGCAAAATAGTTTTTGAACTGATTCCTCTGGAATACCTCACACACGTTATACACCACAGTGTGGGTCAGTTCTATGGGATGTGGCACCCCTTTTTGGACTATATTGGACCGGACCTTTCCGCTATCTTATTCAAAGGACTACTACACACGTGATCACCACCCGGGCGCTGTAAGACTGACTCACCACCTCTTGTATGTTATATTTTGTATCTTGTATTATGCCTTATTTAAGAGCTGTTGTGTACGTTTTGTGTTTGTAATGTTTTGTTGTTCTGTGTCTACTGTCGAGACACTGTCGTGTTAAAGGAAAATCTGCAATAAAAACAATGATGAAAAAAAAAAACTTAAAACAAGATTATGTGGCTTCACATCACAGTGCTGCACCTCCACATGTTCGGACTTTTCCTGTATTTTTCAAAATCTGAAAGAAACATTCAAAATCAACAAACTTTGCACTATAAAAAATTACATCTACTTAATCATCAGACTGGCTAGAGGTTGATTTTTCGTCATTTGATGAATCAGATAAGAGTTTGTTTCATGTCTGAGGCTCGCCCTGGTTTCTGGATGCCTGGGAAAGTGACACGTTCCTGTAACGAGGTTCTCAGCAGCCACCTGAGCTCAGACGTTTGCTTTGGATCCCTGGACATGGACTTTAATCACTGAAAAATGATTATGGAAGCAAACAGATGTGTGTTTTTATACACATCAGTAATGTTATGGTCGTATTTGTGGAGGATCCTGAAACAAACTGTGCAGAAGTGATGCTCTGGGTGACGACTTTGAGATATCAGAAGTGGACTTAGTTGCTCAGTGTTGTAAACATCAGGTCATCACAGGTGATTCATCGGCTTCTGCTGCTGCTTGAAAGAAAAATGTGATGATGATGAAGAAGACTGTACAGTAACAGTGTAGTCCAGAGGATATGATTCATGGTTCCTCTGCTCTCTAACGTCATTAACAATAAGCTGACCCAAAGTCATGGGCGCTGAGGATAAGTCATATTATAGAAATCAAAGAGAGGAACCTGGTTTGAGTCGAGGCAGACGGGAAACAGATCTTCAAAAAAAAGTGAAAATTTATGGAAATGAAATGAACTCCTGCAGATCGTATCATCGCCTCGCTGACAGGAACATCTGCTGTGTAAAAATCAACACAAACAACGTTACGTCAGTTTAACATGGAGCAGCTCAGAAATGATGGACAGGCGCAAATCAGCATCAACAAAGGAGGGAAACACACCTGCAGCCTGTTTCCTCCACTGTCTGCAGTTTCATTTTCTCTGACCTTCTTCACTGTTTCAGCTTCTTTATTCTTTAAACTGAACTTTAATCTCAGCGAGTCAGAACAAAAATGCAACCAGAGCCGGAAATCACTTCTACCCACTACAGAACAACATTTATAAACTTCTCATTTCTGATGTTTTCATATGATACAGACTTTAATTTGGTTAATGATCAGCCTGCAAACTGAAGTATCCACACCAGGGGGCGCTGCAGAGAGAGAGGTTAACCAGGTGCAGGTGTTAACTTTCACTGCTACAAGGACACTGATCCATATCTTCAGTACATGTTATAAGCTTTTTATTATTATTTGCAGGAGCAATACAAGGAATAAAAGTGATGCAGTCAAAATGAAATGATGTCTTTTGTCCAGTGATCGTGGAGTTTGTTAATCTGCTGTTATAATCAGCTCTACAGTTCTGCTGGAGATTATTTCTAACTGATAAGAACGTCTAAAAGTCGCATTAGATAAGGTTCCAGAGAAATGAATATTTATTTATTTTAAATGTTTTTTAAATATTTAGTTTGATTTAGAAACACGAACTAACAGCTGCTGGTTTTACTGAGTCAAAGACAGACTTTGCTTTGTTTAAAGAAAGAAATCTTTGTGTGGATCTTTCCCTCTGCTGCAGTAAAGAAACCTTACACTGAGTTTTAAACGAACATATTAAATATAATATAAAATTATAAACATATCTTGCTTTAGCTCAATTTAAACGGTTATATGGCAGCAAACAGGCCTGCTGGGCCACAGTCCTGGATCACAAACACAAAACAATCTCAGCCGTCTGTCCCCCAGCGCATCATTTTTCAACGTCAGTGTTAATGTAAGAGAGACGAAACCTTTTATTATCCCGGACCAAACACCTCTAAGAACCAGTGAGATCAAAACAGTGATTTTAGTTTAAACTAAACAGTTCAAAAGTGAAACCAAACAACAATGATCCAAAAGATGCTGGATGATAACCCTCCATGTCCAAGTGCTCCAAAAGCACAAAGTGTTGTTATGTGACCTCATCGTTGCTGCTCCTGTGAACTCTGAACATCATTTCTGACCAAGCTGGAAACACGAGTGTTCAGACAGGCTGGTATCCAATTAGCATCTCCAGATCAGATACACGCAGAGACTTTCCAGTGCTGGAGAGGAGCTGATGAGATGTTCTGCAGAAAACTCAGCGACTGCTTTGTGTCTGTTTGGACGGCTTTTGTTCCCTCATCAGAGCTGATGCAACGTTTGCTCCAATTTTATCATCGTCACTGTTTATAGTTCAGAAGACGACTATAGTGAGTCTGGAGGGTTTCAAGCCCAAACTATTACAGGACCGTGAAGAGGTGCACAACAACCAATAACTGGCTGGACAGATGCACAAAACGACCGTAAATTTCAGGTCTTATTAACAAACGAGCAGACATAAATACTGAGCTGCTCTCAGGATGGCAAATAATCATTTTGGAAGTTTCTCAGATATGTCAGGGCGTTGTTTGAAGGTTACAACATGATTTAACCCAAAACATCTGTTTTAACCCTGATTGGGTCATTTTGGGCACCTAAAACTAACCAACAGGGTGAAAGTGGAAGTAAAAAAGGAAAAATGAACCACAGGCTCATTGTGTGGACTTTGTGTCTCGCTCTGATATGTGCTGTTATTTATTGGTGGTCAGTAATGTCGTGGCTGTGGGTCAGAGCGCACAATGAGACACAAAAAACATCTAAAAGATGTAAAAATAAAATTACCAGAAGAGGCTCAGGAACCCTGCAGCTCATTCATAATGAAGGACGCTGTTAGAATAACGTGACTCCCACATCAGAATCACGTGATCTGCTCCTCTCTTCATCACAACAGTCTGAAGGTATCGGACCACGAGTCTCTCTGATTGGCTGGAGATCAGCAGCTTCTCTGGTTTCGGGTCATCGCTCCGTCTCGTCGTGTTTGAGGCGTGTGGATTGGCGGTGAGAGCACAGCGGGCTCTCCTTCTGTACTTTCATACGGCGAGCCCGGGACTCGCGGCGAGGTCATTCATTAAACATGACCGTCTAAAAATAAAGGCCTCCTCCTTTCACCAGAACGGCGCTCTTTAATCTGGGCCAGAGCTTCGAGTGGTTTGCATCAGCACACGAGAGGCGACACGAGAGACAAAGAGAGACAAAGAGGGATGTTTCACAGCGGGAGGCGGAGGAGGAGGAGGGCGCTTCATCTTCACAGTGACCGGCCGCTGGATTTGTACTTCAATGGGGACGCAGCACGACCTCTGACCTTACTGTGTGGAAATCAAAGGCTTAAATTCATTTTGTTTCTCAGCACACAGCAGAGGATTCATTACAGCACGTTGATGTTGGCACATGAAAGAAAACCTGGATTTACAGCAGACGTGTTCATTATTCAGCTGTCGGCTCTGTTTTCAGTCTTTATGCTGAAACATCTTAAATACCTGCTGAGGTCTAAATCAGACCAAATCAGACTAAATCAGACGCTCACAGAGGGAAAATCTTTGTGTATTTCACTTAATGACAAACTGCTTTCCCTTTACTTAAAAACATGTTTGCATGATAACAGATGGAGGTCCGTGAGAGAGCGCAAACTTCCACAACACCAGCGGTCCCACCGGCAGCGTCATCGGGACTGTCAGGATCCTGTAATCAGCACAAATACTGTAAAATGCATTTGTGGCAAAAATGCACCTGAGTCCAGTTTCAGGTTGGGGCTGCTGCCCAGGGCCGTGACACAGAACTCTGGGGCCATGGTCACAGAGTCTCTGTGGGCCCCCTTCACCTCGTTCATCCAGCTGTGCGGACAGCTGCACTGATTATTAGGACATGAACTGTTAACTGCTGACAGATCTGTAGCATGTCCATGAGTCTCAGCACATTTTGACCTCCTCTGTTTTTACCATAGAGCCGTTCACAGCTTAACCACGGTTACACGTGTTTTACTTGGATTATTGAGCTGAAGAATGAATTCTTTTCTTTGTTTTCATTGAATTTTTTATGATTCCTGTGAGATAAAAAGCTCTAAAAATGTGAAGTCTGTTTTCTAAACCTTTCCTAACACTCAGTCCTCATCCTTCCCATCAGCCTCAGAGCAACCTTCACGGTCCCTGCTTCCATCATCCTGCAGCACTCAGACATCCAGATCATCACGGCACATCAGAATAACTGTAAACAGGGACATCTCAGGCCCTCCAAGGTATGGAGGCCCATCTCCACCACCACTTCCCCTGCCAGTGGCGGACTCCCTCAGACATTGGTGCGTTGGTGGTTCTTTGTGTCTGGGGATGGGTGTCCGGGTACACACCGGCTCACTCTGCTTGTCGGGGCCTGGAGCCTGGGGCTCGCTCGGGCCACTTCGGAGGTGGGGTGCCCCCGGCCTCTCGGCCTGGGGCTCGGTCACTGGCACAGCTGGCTGCCGGCGGAGCTCACGGGCTGTGGCCCCCCCACACCCTCTAGCAGATCATTACATGAAGGAACCTTTTAAAAAAACAAGCGCGTCCATGCTCACAGGTGTGCACACGGGTGATCACACCCACAAACTACACCCTTTTTGGCTCCTACCTCAAAGCACACTGTGTTCTGTTGATCTTATGTGCTGCACAATAATGTTTAACATTTAGTATTTACTGTCATATTCCCATATATCATTGTGATGCTGTTTATTCTATTACTCTTGTTCTTTGCTTGTTTTCTCTTTTTTCTTTCTCAGCAGGTGACCCAGGTTTTGTTGGTTTTTGCACTTTATCCCCGTCCCTCTTCCTCGCTCTTTTTCTTTCCCTCTTTCTTTCTCCTGTTTCTTTTCCCCAGTCAAGTCTGTCCCGTGTTCAGCAAATGAAAATAAAATAAACAGTAAAAGGTGAATCATTTGGTCCATTTGGTAAAGTAAATCCGTTGGGCATCTTTCTTTACCTTTAGACAATAATTCTGATGAAAAAGAGCCAAACGGGACAGGCAAAAAATAAATAACTGTAAACAATGTCATTATCTTTATATGGAGTGAATTTTAAATATGTATCCAGATATTTTTGTGTTTCTGAAACCGTAGCAGCAGAGTTCCCGCGCTGTGGGCGAGCAGGTGTATCTGCAGCGATGTGATTGATGTTTTTTATTGTTTCTGGGACGATATCGAACCCACGAGTTGCAGACGTCACACGGAGCGGTGTGATGGTCCTGCAGATGTAAGCTGCTGATTCACTGATGCAGAGAGTGTACACGGGTACGCCAGTGTGCTGCCTGTGCTTCATCACAGTGAACTAAAGCTAAGGAAACACATGTGACTCCCTGCACACATTCCTCTTTGCTTCTTATTGAATCAGGAAGTGCTGTCGCTGTGATGTTAAATGTCCCGTTACCTCAGAGCAGGTCTGGAGACAGTGAAGCTGAAGGCTGCCTGATGTCAGCAGATCTCACAGCTGCTGATAGCCAGACCATCCTTAGCCTGTTCGCTGTTCTTCCTTCAGAAAGCCTTCCATCACGTTGCCTTCTCTCCTTTCTCCCTTTTCTTTTTTGATGCTCTCTTTGGGAAAGCCGTGACTCACAGTGTCCATTAGCACTCAGAGAATAAATGAGCTGTGCTGTAAAGGTCAGTGTGAGTGCGGTGCAGTAAGCCACTGTATGAGCTCAAAGTGGGGTCAGCCTGATGCGTTCAGGTTATTTAGGACAAATTACTGAGAAATAAAATAATACAAACAACAGCAAAGTGGGACTTACACTTGACCTCCTCGCCACTGGCGCTACAACCACATTAAATATGGACGTAACCCTCTCGGCGTCGTCCACCGGGTTGTTTTGGCAGCTGCCGTGTTGTTTGTTTGGACTCAGCAGTGATCGTGTTTGGATCACTGCTGCTGCTGAGCGCCGTGTCAACACCTGCAGTTCCTCTAACGTCCACCAGAGGCTCCAACAGTGAGTCCGCATGGAGTCATGTTAAAAACTTAGAGCAGAAATAAACGTGTTTACAGCCTGATACAAAACGGTTTCAGTACTTCCGCTTCGTAACACCTGTACTGCCATAACTCACCTGTTTAAATTGTATTAAGTCATAAACCTGCATTGTTGGGGGCGTGGTCTCTTTGATTGACAGCTGGATGGCGACACAGGCTTGACCTCAGCTCACCCCTGACCTGGACCTGTGGACTGTGTTTGGGCAGTTGGAGCATCCATCCACTGTTTTAACAGCTTCATCAGCTGCGGGAGGGTGGAGCCCATCATGTGAAGCACAGGCTGGCTAACGGAGCCTGATGGGGTTGTTAACATGTATGTAAGTGAGCGCACATGTTAGGGAGAACATGCCATCTGCACACAGCATCCATTCATCCTTCTTCTCTGAACTCAGTGAGAACTGAGTGAAACACAGAAGCCTGAAGCAGCCGCTGCAGATGCTTCAGGCTCTCTGAGCATCAGTGAGTTCACAGATGCAGGTAAATGGGTCGTCCAATAAGAAGCTGCCCAAACCAAGGTGTGCCACGCCTTCAGAGACTCGTGCTAATACAGGAGTGGCTCGATGGACAAAACGCCAGTTTTACCAGGTTATAATTAAACCTTGAACACAAAGGAGACACAGTGAGAGTCCTCGGGGTGTTTTGAATTCTCGCCTCTTATTTCAGCTGATTTATTTTTAATCCTTCCTATGATCTACATTTTCTTTATCTCATTGTTTTCCACGTGTGTTTGTTTTCGTTTCTATTTGGTTTAAATAAAAACAGAAGCCTGACTCTGTGTTTTCATCCATCTGTCCCGCTTTCACCTCCATCTCCTGTCACCTCTCTCTGCTTTCCTCAACTTTCACTCCTCTTCCTTCCTCTCACTTTCCCCCCCTTCACAAAGTTTATCCCCCCCGCTGCCTCTTCCCTGCCTCCTTCCCTCCTCCCTGACCCTCCTCTTCCTCCTCCTTGGCCTTGTAGGTGAGCTGCATGATTGGGCGGCAGGTCGGAGGGGTAGGCTTTTGGAAATCACATGGTTTACGTTTCCAGCTCCCTGAGTCGCCATTTTGGAGGAAAGTTTGGGAATTTGTAGACCTGGGGAGGTGCTGGAGAGGGAGAGGAGAAGGAGAAGAAGAAGAAAAGAGGAAAAAGGAGGGAGGAGGGATTTCACAGAAGTTTGACACGAGTGCACGTCGCAGGCGGGGACACGGCGGAGCGGTGCGGACCAGTGCGGGATAAGTGAGTGTAGGTGTGCCGCCAGCCTGGCTTTGAAGTTTTTTTTATTTCTGGACGAACCCGCAGAGCTCCGGAGCCGCTCCTCCTCCACCCAGCAGCAGCGGGCAGCTCATGCATGCGCCGCCTGCACAGCAGCGGGTGTTTCCCGGACTTTGGCACACTGCAGGTCCCGCTCGGTCCGAGCCAGATCTGCACTTTTCGGAGCCAGCTCCAGAGTCAGCCTGCGCGGTGCACGCCGGCGCACACAGCCTCTCCGGCGGGGAACTACATCTGTGAGAGTCGGCAGCTCAGCGGAGCTTCACTTGTTAGCGGGACTGCTGGCTGAGCCGTCCCCGGAGGCTCGCTGTTGTTGTGCCAGTCTGCCCCCCGACGCTCCGTCCGGAGGGCTTTTGGCTCGGAGGGATTTTCTTCAGCCCTGACTTGGAGCGGTGACAGCGGCGGGTTTATCCGGCGGAACCGCGAACAAAAACCGTCCTGTGTGAGGACTGCATGCGGCTGAGGCGGATCTAGCCGAGCCAGACCACCACCATGCCAGTGAGAAAGAAAGGTAAGCCGCTTTCACTTCACATATTAACTAGCAAGCTAGCAGGCTAGCCGTTCAAACTCCGGCTGCTCCTTCGCTTAGACACACAGGACTCGAACAAACACGGGACACGCAGCGGCTCACACGCCACACGAGCCGAACACGGCCCACACGGCTCGCTTTGGCCCTGCTGAGCTGAGCGGAGCCGTGCCAAGTCAGGTGAAGTCAGTTAAAGTAGGAGCTAGCCGGTTAGCCACTGCTGCTAACCAAGTTGTAAATGGGGCACCTTGTGTGGAGAACTAAAAATAAACTCTAATATGAATAAAATATTCACCTCGTCCTCAGCAGTCAGCGCGCGATTTAGGAATATAATGAACTGTAAAAATTTAGAAAAATATTCTGAGTTAGTTTACACGTTATTAACCGTGTATAACTGTACTGTTATCCCGGGAAAAATAAAGATTGTGCCCGGGGCGGTGGAGGCAGTGAGTTAAAGAAAAGCCACTTATTTAAGTCAATGAAAGATTCACCTCGTTCCCAGCGCTAAGTGCACATTTCATGAACTAGATGAACTGTAAAAATTTAGAAAAATGTTCTCATTTAGTGAACTCATTCATAAGTACGGAGACCTCCACTTTAATCCCAGGAAAAATAAAGATAATTTCAAAAGCCTTGCAAATGGTGCGTCAAATGCCTCCTTTATTATCTATAGTAATTATGTTTAGCCTCCCTCAGTATGAAAAGACAAGAAACATTTTAATGATCGTTTTTTTTCTGCAAACTGCAAAAACAAACCTAAACTGTGCCATCAGTGTGGATGAGTCACTGCACAAAGTATTCAGTGTTTCAGTGTTTCAGTGATTGCAGTTCAGGTACAGCCCAGTCTGAGCTCAGGTGGGCTGCACCAGCAAAACCACTGCAGTTTAAAAAACGTTGCTTTTATTCAGTGTAAAAGCCTGAACTACGAAGACATCACTGCTGTATTTGTCCCTCTGCATTAAAAACCTTCACCGGTGGAGATTTTCTAACTAAACAGCAGCATTTTGTGCCTTTAACAAATATTTAAATATAGAAATATTAAATCCACACACACCCACTCCTGAGTGAAACGACACGGACATAAAACGTGTGTTTTATTGGAAAGTGTGAGCTGTTAATCACTGTCTTGAATAGGACCGTGTCCATTCTGGTCCTCGGGCCACATATTTGACAAACCTCATGCAGCTGAAGGACGGAGAAAGACATCAGCTGATACTTAAATGAAGTCTTTTAAAGTTGGCAGCTTCCATTGTACCTCACACCACATAACGCACCAGCGTTCACCATCGTGTATTTAAGCTCCACGTTTTAGCGCTCACAGCGACGCGCGCAGATATGTTGATCTGGGTCAAACCTCAAAAACCGACACTAACGGAGAGAATTTAATTTAAAGCTGTTAATTGGCTGAGGTAATTTTCTGCTGTTTAGAAACTGACATGTGGGCTGTGAGGTCAGCTGTGAGGTCAGCTGTGAGGTCAGCGTATCAGGCTGAAGCATCAGGTCAGCTGAGGGTTTGTAGGCCGTCACAATCTGTCTCAAACTTTCACTTCCTAATAAACCAGAAGACGGAGGAGTGTGATATTAAATGTCTTCTGCGCTGTGACACAAATCGCCTGGTTTATGTTTTATGTTGTATTTCAAGTTCATACTTTCAATTAATGTGGCTTTTAAAATGAGATCTGTGGCTTTCCACCTCAGCTACAGTGTTACACCTTCTAACTCGGGCGTGTGTGCAGGTTTTCAGCAGCCCTTGAAAAGCTTTATTTCTTAAAGCTCTCGACCATAAAGTTATTAAAGTTGGTGTCTTTGATTCGAGAGGTCTTCATTCAGTGAAACATTCGCTCTGAGCTTGAGTTAGACAGTTTTTGGCGCTTTGTGAACGTAGACTTGGTTCCTTCCTGGATGTTATCAGTGAACAGGACCCCGAGGCTTTGTGTTTCGGGCAGTTTAATGCTGGCAGAGTCTCTGAGACACACTTTGGCAGATATCAGGATCGTTACAGACACTCGAACATTCGTGAGCGAGGGGACATTTATCGACATCGTGTTTCTTTCATCACGTCACTTTCGTGATGGCTGAATGTTCAAACGCGTATCGATAAAACCGTTCAGTCACACAGGCCTGGAGACGGGAAAAATAGTATTCCTGACCAACTGACCAATCCAACGTGACGAAGCAACCACAACCATGTTTCCGGTGCAGCGTCCTCTCTGTGACCGACTGCGACACCAGCAGCCTGCCGCCAGCACTTCCAGCTCCACGTTGTTTTATGGTTTTGATGGTTTTATGTCTTAGTCGGAGTTTTCTCTGCTGGTTCCAGCGTGAGCCGAAGGATTCAGGCTTCTTGCCTAAATTAGGCTTGAAACAACAATAATGAAACCAAGACCAGAAGCAGGACGCAGCGAACTGCCAATTCATCTAAATCAGTGCTGACGGAGGCGAGAGGCCCAATGCGCCGCCTCCTCGGGCTTTGTGTGTTTTATTTACAGGCGAGACTCACAGCCAATCAGCAGCAGGCATGAATCGAAGTGAGAGAGCAGCTTAATGATGGTGGAAACAACAATGTGATGGTAAATGTGTCGCTGTGTGCATAACTGTCCAGGAAGCTGTCTGTGTGAGGTTCTTCTGTCCTGTAAATGATCCAGTTAATTAGAAGTCGTAAGAGTCACATGACATCGCTCAACAATAACGACCTCGGTAGATTCCTTCGGGTTCTGACTTCCTGAAACTCTGCGCCGAGCCGACGCTCTCGCTGCCGTGCTGCAGTCACGCACTGACCTTTATTTAAAGCTGATTCACCAACAAGTAAACCAGCAGAAATGTGACCATCCAACAGAGTTACAGTCAAAGTCCTGAATCTTCTCCACGTCCAACTGCAGCGATGTTACGCTGTTTGCATGTCTGTGATCGATCGGTGTTATTGGACGATGATCTGCATTAAAATGATGTTTAGTTGAAGCCTTGAATTTAAAACAAAGCTCTGAATGAAGCCTTCGGGTCATGATTTGAGGCGACTTTCTATTTACTACTTTCAGCTTAATCATTTTATCAGATTTGCTTTGGTCTGAATGTGACTGTCAGCAGCAGACATGTAGTAAATCTGTCCTTAATGCTTCCCTCTGAGCCGAGCCTGATACTCTGACCTTTATACTTATCCGCTGGGGAGAGGCCTCTTTAACTCATTTATACTCCTTTAAAACCTGCCTGCAGTCTTAAATGCATGCATGTTTGGATTTTTAAAGTATTATTTCCCTCTCCCGGTGCGTGCTGGCTGCCAGTGCAGCTCAGCGTTTCAGCACAGAGGGATTATTTGTGCCCGTCTGACGGTTTGAAGCGGCCCTCTGCTGCCATCTTGTCTCAGATCAGTCCTCGTTAGTCGCTGAGCCTCGGCTCTGTCGTATCCCCGGCTCACCTCTCTCGCTGCTTCCTCCTGTTGTACAGACGCACAGCGAGCGCTGCAGCTGCTGGAGCAGTACCGGGCCAAGCTGAACCACACCGAGGACCGGCAGCTCCGACACTCCATCCAGAGGGTCATCGACATCTTCCAGAGCAATCTCTTCCAGGCTCTCATAGGTACGGTCGCCTCTCTGACCACAGAACACCTCACACGGTTACCACACATCCTGGAAACAGGACGTCTCTAGTCCTGGAACATAACCCTGGAAAATAAGGACCTGGCCTGATAAAGGTTTCACATCACAAGAAGCAGTCTTTGTACTTCAGCAGTTTGTCACAATCTTGACATGAGAACACTGAGCTTATCTGTAGGTGACACAACCACAGAGTTATTTAACCCTTTAAGCCCATCGAAGCGCGCACGCTCCCATTTGTGTACACAGCACATAAGCTAGCGCAATCATTTTTTTTTTTTTTTTTTTTTTTGCATATGAAACCGGAGGAGTTGTACTTGCATAACATGCATTCAACTTGTCCCAGGTCGCAGTTTCCTTTTACATATGGCTTTGCAAAAATCGCATAAAAAGCGCTTGTGACATCAAAAACATCACAATCCAGAAGCGCGCTGCTGATCCCATCAGCTGTTCATTGTTTTTTTTGGTTTATTTTGATGCACATGCTGTTTTTCTTTGCAAATTGTGCACAATAATGTTCATTTTAGTTTTTGCTGCAGTTTATAAAAATGAGTTTGCCTCAAAAATGAAACTGAAGATGCTCAAAATAAATTTCCTGTTGTTGGAAACTATTTTGTGCAACGTTTGCATTTACAGGTTTGAGGGATAAACCTCTGAAGTTTCTGTAAGGACAACGATTTTCAATTTTGTTGTAGTTTATTGCACTTTTTTGCAATTTATCTAGTTACTGGTGGACTTAATCGTTACATCTTATTAAAATTTCCGATATAACGGTTGTAGTAATGTATAACATTACTCCCAAAAATGTCTCTACAGCATCTAAAAATATTAAGATGAGCTCTGGTGGACCTGGGTCTATGGTGGGCTTCCAAACCTGGGAAGAGTTTTGGGGTATTTTTGGTATTTCTTGTTCACATGTTGTGTAAAAATGTGTGTTTACATCATGGATCTGAAGATGTTTCAGTGTCTGTTTGCCATCTGATGTGTCATCAATCCTTTAATATTATTGTTGTCATTATTATGATGATGATGTTATGGAGGCACTTTTGCCACGTTCATTGTCCTCAGTGTCAGAGCTGTTTGATGAGTCACGCTGAGGTTTCCACTAACAAAGAGCTTTTAAAGGATTTGTTGTTTTGTGTTTTATTAAGTGAACAAATATCAAACAGCTGAGTCGGTCTGTGAGGACCTGACATCATGTCTCTGTATGTTTTTGGCGGCGCAGACCGTTATTGACGGTGACGTTTCCCTGAGCTCTGATTCAGCTCTGCGGGTGAAAGTCAGAGACAGAACGACACGGACGGGAGGAGCAAAGCAACAATGCAGATCAGTGTTGGGTCCTCGCAGCATCGTTTGCACATGTGCAGCTCGTTCGTGTCCAAGTCAGCTGGCCTGCAGTTAAATGAACGCGCTGCGGCCGCTCGCTGAGGAAAGTAGACCCAAAACATTACACACGAATGAAATGTGAGCCACACATGAACAGCATCCCTCATACACCGCGTCTGATTGGACCGCTCTGACCACGTCCACGTAACCGGAGTTGATTTTTGAGCTCTAATGTGGAGAAAACCACTAATTAAATCCTTTATTTAAAGTCAAATATCACATGATAATTATCACTGAAGCGATAATGTGCTTCCACCTGCAGGTGACCTCTGACCTCGTCACGTTTGTGGGTCTGTAGGGTAGAAACGGCCTCGTGACTCGTGGCTGCCTCTGCTGTGAGGCGTCACAGTGGGGCGAGAGGCCGTGAAGTTTGTGTTCGTGTGCAGAGCTGTTTTCTGTAGACTCGCACAGTTTTACTGGATCAGGGTCATCATATATCAGCTCTGCATTGTTGCTAATTTACCACCTTAACAAGCCGACCTGCAACAATTTAGCTGCGACTAAACCCTGAAAACTGAGTGCAGCCTGAGACGTGTCCACATTCATTTCATCCTGACATTATGCAAAGCGATGAAATCAAACAGACTGATACTGCACTGAAACCTTGTCGGCTGATAAGATGTTTATGCTTATTGTGTCATCAGCTTTGTGCTGATACATCTTCAACTGTGTGATGAAGAGCTTAACGACTGATTTCAGTCCTCTGATGACCCGTGTGAAAGAATCGCGGTGACATCGTCGCTTTTGGCTCCAAAACAATAACTCTCTGTGCTGCGGGAACATTTTTTATTTTTTGTTACAAAACTCGTATTTTGCCTCGTTTGAAAGGCACCTCTGTCCATCACAGAGCCGCTCCTTCACCTCTCCCAAAAAGTCCACGTGCACTCGTGGTTCAGTTTGGCTCGAGATGATGAAAATAGCCTTTGATTAAAAAAAGAAAATCCGTGTAGAGCGAAAGCTGTGAAATGTGCCCGACTCCCTGCGTCCTGCCCTCAGGGTCACCTGGGTTCCCCCTAATTTTCGAGGAGATCCTGTTAAACTAAACCAAACCTGCTTTTTGTCCGTCGGTTTTCCACGGAGTCACATCCTGATACTCTGAGCCAACTCGGCCGGAGCAGCAGGAGCTCAGCTCTGAGTGACCGAGCCCAGACACACAACACAGATCACAGTTAATACAACGTGGGTTTGGTTCTTGAGCAGCTTCTGTTCGCAGTCCGAACATCAAAGTTTAGATTGACCGTGTCACACCGACGCCTCCTCCGTCCATCCAGCATGGATGAACCCAAAGTGTCACGTCTTTCACAGGGACGCCAGGTTGACGTGACTCACGAGCTTCACATAATGAGACGGCTGAGCTCCTAACGAGCTCCTGGCCGTGGACGTGTTTCTCCACAGTGCACCAGCGTGTCGGCCTCTGCTGTGAATATCGATTAGTTTTTCCTGCAGACGGTCGTTTCATTGAGAAAAACAACAAATCTGTTATTTAACTGTTCGCCTCTCCTCTGTAATTACGGCGAAGCAGAAGTCGCCCTGCAGGTTTGCAGATGTCTGTGTTTCTCTGATGTTCTGCCAGCGTCATGTTTCTCTGATTGGCTGTCGCCTCGCTGCCAGCTAACGGGACTCTCCGAGTAAACGCAGAAGCAGCTGCAGGGTTAACGGACGCCGAGCAGCAGGAATGTGGTCCGATGTGTTTGAGTTTCCCAGGAACGACTCGCTGAAAGACTCAAACACTGAGTGTGTTTGTGCCCCGGGACTCGGCAACAACAGGAAGTCTTTCTGGACGTTCGCTTTAACTTTTTAAACTTTCAGGCTTCGGTGCTGCCTTTCTGTCGGCTCACACGGCTCTGAGTGGGCAGGAGCAAGCTGTTTGTAGAGGTCACCCTCAGTGTCCTGCTGCTGCATCAGTTTGGACAGCACTTTCACCTCCTTATCATAAAGCAGCAGACAAAAGCGTTCAGTTTGAAGCCGAGCATCACCATCTTTGTGTCACGAGGAAAGAAAACTGTCACAGATTAGTCTATCGTTCCTCCTCCGTGTTTCCTCCTTTCATCAGCAGGAAGCTGAAATGCTGTCGTGTGATTGGTGTAAATATTCCTCAAGTATAATTCGAGCACGGCGGCTCGTTTCCCTCAGTCCTGCGTGTCCTGCAGCGCCGCTCTGTCTTCATCACTAATACATGAGTGGAGATCATCACTGGCCTGGATCCTGCCTTCCTGCGTCCTCCGCCTGCACGTTTGCTCTGCAGCTTACAGCCGAGTCACGCCACGCTCACGACTTTCTCATTCAGTGGGTGGAGGTGGTCTCGTCGCTGCTGGGTGCTCAACGTGCGATCACCTCCAGCTCCTCTGAGGATGTTTGTGTTCAGGTGTGAAGCAGAGGCCGAGTCTGTGGTCGTGGTTTCAGTCTGAAAAGGGTGGAGTCCCTGCTCCAGGGCGGGGATGAGCTGCTGCCTCAGGTAGAGGCGGGTTGGTGGACGCTCTCCTGATCCGCTGTGATTAAGACAGAGCTGAGTGTGAAGGCAGAGGTGCTGATTTCCTGGTCGATGTTCCTAAAGAGGAGGAAATAATGGCCGGTGTTAGAGGCAGAAATGAGCTCGTGTTCTTAGAGAGATGAGCTGAACAGGAGCCTGTTAAGGTGGACTGACAGAGATCATGTGTCCTGTATGTCGCTCTGCACGTCCAGAGGAGCTGGAAGATGTGGCTGATTAGATGATGTTTGAGTCTTTATGGCATCAGAAGAGTTTTCCTCGTCTTCATGTGTCTCGTTTGAAACCTGCCTCATCTTGTGATGAACTCCAGCTCCTCCGTCATGCAGCTGGGGGTCCTCGTTCTGGTCGGTGTAGCGGCTCACCAACCAGTGCCTGCTGCAGGCAGAGAAGAAGAGAGGGTAATGGTCCCAGTCCAAGGTGGAGCTGAGCACGCCCAACCATGGAGCGAGACTCTGAAGAGGAACCTGAATCACATCGAGGATCAACCAACCAGAGACCGGCTGAGACTGCTGGGACAGGCAAACACTAGACAGGAAGTGCAGGGCTAGAATGACTAAGGGCTGAACTTTCAAAATAAGAGTAAGGAGATGACATCATTCTGTTGCTTGGATATAAAAATAGGAAGTGAAATGTAAACTGTGGTAGACGATGGCTGGACGAGCAGCCCGAGTAAAGTCTGTTTTTACGAAACATCTTTTTTTAATTTATTAATTTACAGTATGAGAATACAAAACTTTAGGTCAGCATGGAAGACATACACAGTCTCAACATTAGTATCTACTTACATCATGGTAATATTTAATTGTTCAGTACAAAAGGACTACACAATAAATTTTTCCCAGAGCTTCTTGAATTTCTCAAGCTCAAGTCTAAGGACAAAAGTAAGTCTTTCCATTCCAAAAATTTCTTCCACTATCCCAAACCACTGGGCCCGAGTTGGAGGGTCAGCCTTTAGCCATCTTCGGGTTTTGGCCTTTCTGCTGCTAGCCAAAATTATTTTCAATAAATAATTATCTTTATGTGGAAGCGCCGTAGGTAAATTGCCAAGATACAACGTATCAAATGAATAGTCTATTTTTATCCCGACTATTTTGTGGCCACCTCCCCCCAATATGGCTGGATCCTTGGGCAGGCCTAGAAGACATGACAATGGTTTGCCATGGGGGTACCACAACCTCTCCAACATAGGCCCTGGCTCTGTGAGCCTGTTTGCCGAGCTGTGAATTTGTGTGATAAAAAATATCACAACATTTTTCCAACCAAACTCTCTTAAGGACCTTGAATTTGCAGTGGTAGCCTGAGACTCACATATTCCCCACCAGCTGTCCTCTGATATTTGTGAGCCTGATTCTCTCTCCCAGTTTTGCTTAATATACAACGTAGAGTGATTTTTAGAGGCTTGTATACTTCCGTATATTTTTGAGACCAACTTTTTAGAGTACTTTTTTTTGTATGCCTCTTGAAAGATATGAATTAGGTTGTATTCGTTTTCATCTCTGAATAGTAACGTCTTGTTGTAATAGTCTCTAACTTGCAAGTATCTATAGAAGTCATGCTTTGCCAATCCGTATGTATCTGAAATAGTTTTATAGCTTTGAAATCCCCCGTTTGTTGCTAGTGAACAAAAAGAAGTAATTCCTCTCAGTTTAAAGGTTCTGTTTAAAGGTCCCATCCAGCCTGGCAGGCACAAACTCTGGGTCATAAGCTATCCAATTCAAGGTCCTAGCCTGTTCTTCTATTTGTAGTTTCCTCACTACCCTGAACCGTAGTTTCAGGGTGAACTGGGTCAAATGGTTCAAATTTTTGTAAAAATTTTCAGCTTGGTTTTTATTTCCTAAAAGAGACTGTAATGGGAAGTCTAATTGAGTAATTTCCATGGTTTTCCATTTAGCTTCATGATTCGGGGAACACCAGTTTACCAGGGGTTTCAGTTGTGCAGCATAATAGTAATCTTGTAAGCACGGCAAAGCTCTCCCTCCCGTCTCTTTTTTCAGTTGCAACGTTCTGTACTGGACCCTCGGTCTTCTGCTGTTCCAGATGAACCGTGAGATCCATCTATCCCATTCGTCAAATTGTTTTTGGGGTATCTCCGGGGCAGTGACTGGAAGAGAGAGAGAATTTGTGGCAGAATGTTCATTTTAATTATTTCTATTCTATTACTCATATCCATGGGGAGGAGAGACCACCGAGTCAGATCTTTGTTGAGGGGCCATAATTGATTTCATAGAGTTTAGACATTTTATGAAACATCTTATCTGTGACACAAAGTGAGCTGCTGAGTATTTGAGGATTAAACCTGTGACGTGTTTTTGTTAGTCCTCCGTCACACTTCCTCTAATCTTAGCTCTTTGTTTTGGCTCATAGAAATAATTCCTGCCGGCTTTCTCCACACTCACGGGTCTTTGTGGGGTCTTGGTCACGCACACAAGCACCAAAGGTTTCCACATATTCAAGTCTGTGTTATCGTACTTCAAAGGAAATTAATTAATTTTTTCTTATTTATGGTAAAAATGTGATTCCTGCTGCAGTAAACGAAGCCCTGCTTTGAGTGATTAAAATATTTCCCGCTGATTTTCCTGTTGGGGGAACGCCGACGTTTCCCCCGACGACGGCTCGGTTTTGATCTGGTTTCAGATCGATAAGCTCGGAGCCGAACGGATGGCGTGTTGCTGACAGACGTTCTCCGTCTCCGCTCTTTATCTTCATCAGATTATGGCAGCTGCAGCTTATTAATGTTGATTCTCCGAGTTTCATGCAAAGCGCCTGTTTAATGAGCTTTCTGCAAGCCGCACTGATCAAAGTTAATTTGTAATTTTAAAGACAAAACATTTTGTTTGGAGAAGTCTTCACCACTGAGACCATCGTGCAAAAATAATTGGACCCAGCTGTATTCATTACGTTTCTTTCTGACTGACATTAATATTTAGGTGGTGTGGAAGGATACTGGTGTAGTAGATGCGTAGAAAAACGTCGAGTCAGTTTATATCAGGACAAAAGCCTCAAATCCTGGTTTTAATCGTTTTAATAGTTTGTTTTTTAGTATTTATTTATCTATTTATGCGTGTTTTATGAAGGGGGCTGTGAAGAGTTCCTTTTGGGACATCGGGGCTGACGTGAGATGCTCTGTGGGTCGGTGTGTGTCTGTGTTTTGTCCATCTTTCCTCTGATTGGCTGCCCCTCGTAAACAAAGCATTTGAAGAGCGGGTTGGTGGGGCGACTTAAAGGGGTCGTCACCTGTTTATTTGCAGCTTCATATTTGTCTTCTTGGACACTCCTAGGGTAGCTTTGCATGTTTGTCTTATACTGGGCAGCCAATCAGTTCATCCCTACATTTAAGCTAACTTTATTCTCATTGGCTGCCCCTCGTAAGAATGTGGATGGGGCTTCTGAGGTGAGCTTTGCTCGTACTTTCACTCGCCTCATCATTAGAAGCTTGAACATTCCCACGAGAACAGCAGATACGTGACGGGAAGACGAGAAAACTGCGTCGACAAAAGGCTGCAGCTTTGCTCAGCGCATGAATCCCAGTATAGAAGACGTACGCCTGCGGTTTTAAATTACAGCGGCTCGAGCAGAATTATAACCCGGTATGATCTTATAATCCACAGAGAGGTCAAATGCTAGATCAGGAGCTGCAGTGTTGGATTAACACTCTCTGTGCTGCTGAATGAGTTTTCTAACGTGGCTCTTTACAGGGAATTTCCTCAACTTATAAATAAATAAATGAGTGGAGAACAATGGGGCGGGTGGTGGGGGGCACGGGGATGTCTGGCAGGGAGTTTTGGGTCCTGTGCAGGGAAGGATCTCACTAACCGACCCCCACTGAAGACCTGCAGGCATCACGTCCTCCACAGACAGAGTTGTACTTCCTCTTTGGGACGTCTAGACCAAAATACTTCATTTTGCTCTACAAGGGCCTGATATCCACTTCCAAGGACATTATGCTGCCACTGTGCTATCAAAATTTAAAACCAATGTCCTCATATGTGGATCTCAGGTAATTCTTTGTTTTGACATTCATCAGGTCCCAATCAGCCCAAATAGCAAAGGAAAAATAAATATGCATGCCATGAACGAGTTCGGGTCTTAGGAGGTTAAAGCTCTGTCATCCACAGCAGCGAGTGAGTTTGGACCGAGTCGAAGCTGCTGCAAAGAGGTGCGTTTGATTCATAACACAGCACAAAGGAAACGAGCAAGAAAATAAGTCAGTTTGTCCGGATTGTTTTGCTAATCTTCAGAAGGAAAATAGTCATTGCATGTAGCAGTCATGTTTGTGGAAGTAACGTTAGCATGTGTCACGTGACCTCGGCATCATACAGACTTCCTGTGACGTCGTCTGTGCAGCGCGATGAGGAAACCTCGTGTTAATGAATAAAACTACCGCCGTGGGTTCCAGTCGTTCTCCACTCTTCACGCCGTTTCCCGTTTTCCTGCGGTGCTTTAGCATCGGTCAGAGAATCGGCTCCACCTGCCGTTTGCCTTCATCAACCAATCACCTCTCATTCAAGCAGCTGCGGGCCAATGAAACGAGTGCCTGCATTTGAGCTGGAGTTTACATTTAGAAGCTGAACTCTGCCGTCGTGACTCATGACTTTAAGTAATAATCACTTTCATCCGTCTGACTGACGCTGCCGAGCTTCTTCCCAAACTCCTTCCTCTGGCTCTGCGTGCCCGAGGCCTGGGCGTGTTTGTCACGCTCACCCTGACGTCCCAGCATCCCTGATGAAAAATAGATTTCTGCCACACAGTTTTCCAATCTGCCAACCCCCCCTTCACCAAAAGGAGACGTGTGCAGCAGGCCGAGCATGGTGTAATCCCTCTGTGGACACGACGATTACCCCCGGTTCATAATCCACCCCCCACCCCCGCCGCCGCTGATTTGCAGAGAGCGCGAGCCGCCAGCTTCAGTCTGTTTTCCTTCTCATTCTTTCTGTTCAGACCGGCTTGATTCCTCCGTCAGAAACAGATGGCGTCCCGCGAATCTTTTCAATTTAATAAATCAACATCGGGTTTTCAGCCCAGAAGATTTGGATGTTATTCTGCCGCTCTGAACTCGGCTGCTTTTGGCTGCCCCAGAATTTAGGTTTCCAGCGCTGAAGGTCAAAACTGCGACTCATAATTATTATAATTAAACCAAGATATTCCCGCCTCAGAAAAGCTCAGGTGGAAGGAAAAGCATCCAACTTGTGTCACGTTATAAGATGTAAACTGTGGATTTTCTGAGTATTTCACAAACTGGAAAATGGAGCTTTGACAGACCAAAACTAAAGTAACTTAACCTACCAACCACTGTAGGTGAACCATGACAGTAGGACGGGGCAGCGAGATGTGCTGTAGTTTTTTAAAGTCACTCAGACTCTAACATCAACATCACGTTCCCAACAACACTGCACAGAGTTTTGTTTCCTGGACTTTGAGTGGAAACATTTTAAATGCATCTTCTGTGTTTTATAACTGATGTGAGTTAACCCTTTAAGACCTTAAGAGCTTATCTTTATATTCTTACATGCTGTGGAGCCATTTGTGGGAGTATTTTAAGTAGCTATACAGCAACACAACCGTTATAGCCCAAATTTTGATAATATGTCTGCATTAAGTCTATAATAACTACATAAATTGCAAGAAAGAGCAATAAACTACAGAAAAGTTAAAATCTTTTTTTTTTGTTTTGGTTTTTTTACACATATATTTCTATTTAGAGAAATTTTATCCCTCAAAACTGTAAATACAAAAAAGTTGCACAAAATAGTTTCTAACAACAGCAAGTTTATTTTGAGTGTTTTCATAGTTTTATTTTTGAGATACACCAATTTTTATAGACTGCAGGAAAAATAAATATTATAATGCAAATTTGCCAAAAAACAGCAACACAAATAAACTATTTCCAGCAGCGCAATGTGAGTTCTAAGCATCCCAGAAAATCATGAAGTCAACATGAGTTTTAAAAACACCAGTACAGGCTTATAAGGCCTCGAAGGTTAAAAAAACTGCGTCACTTCCGGTTCAGCCAGGTCATGGCGGACATGGGATAGTTCGGGCTGACGTCTGTTCCAACGTAGGAAATGTTTTGAACAGCTGATCGGATCAGCAAAGCGTGTTTCTGGAGTATTATGTTTTTGTTGCTAGAAGGGCTTTTTATGCTGTTTTTGCAAAGCTATATGTGGAAGGAAACCGTGACCGAGGACAAGCTGATGGCATAAGATGTAAGTACAACTCCTCCGGTTTCATATGCAACAAAATTTATTGCACTAGCTTACGTGGTTGCAGAGCTACTGGGATTTAAAAATAGTTACGCAAAACGGAGCGTGCTGCTCCGACCGGCTTTAAAGGGTTAATGTCGGTTTGCTTTCATCTTTGCATTGATGATATTTTAGGTTCCCTCCAGGAAAAAGTGTTTATACGTTTGGTTTGATGTGCTGCTGTTTGTTAGCAGGAATAATGGAAACGATCGGAGTCATTGATCCGGGAATGTTTGGACAGATTGTGCCGTAGCAGGATTTGGCAACATCGGAGACCTGGTGTCCTCGCAGATGCAAAACAGCCTGAAATAAGAAATGTTTGTACAACTTTGAGTGAATGTGGAGCTGCTGAGCTGCTCCCGATCGCGTCGTTGGAAACGTTTGCATCACCTCTCAGTTTATTGTGTGATAATTCTGCCCCTCCTTTGTTAAAGCCGTGAGGACCACACACTGAACACAGGAAATCTCCACGTCTTCATCTCCTCACACAGCTGCACATTTAACGTGTACGGTCACGTCTGTGAGTGCGTGAGTTTGTCCAAACCACGCCTTTATCGAAACCAGCTCGAGTCTGCTGATGTTTCTCAGCAGTCCGTTTGCAGGACCAGGTCTGCCTCAAGGATCCAGGCTCCTCTGATTGTGGTTGTTGTTGTTTGTGATTTGGGGAATAATTATGACGATGATGATGAAGCTTTATTTGTCACTTGCAGTTGCCTGCAGTGAAATCGGACCTCTTCAAACCAAACGTACATCACACAAACATCGCGTCGGGTAGACGGGTCAGAACAGGTAGCATCAAGAAACACAATGAAATGTTCAACACAACAAATTCTGACTGAAGCTGTGATAATTCAGCAGGTTTAAGAGGCCTCGGGCTGCACAGAGACGTGGGAATAACACGGCGCCGGCTTCTGAAGACGTGACGATATGTTGAGTCAGATCAGTTTTAAGTGAAGCTTTTGATGTTGCATTTATAATCTGGACCTCTGCGATCCTCCCGACGTCACTCACAGAGGCCGCGGTCAGCGAGTCAGAGTTCATGGGATGAAGCACACGAACACCCAACGACGTTATTCGGAGCATCGTTATGAAACATGAATCTGATTATTTCTCCTCAAACTCGAGCCCAGTTTCATCCTCTGGAAGCTGAGTGTTGTCGTTCCACTTGTAGCTGCACCGTGGTCACGAGGCAGCGCTCTTATTCTGAAACTACAGGAAGGTGTTTGTGAAATGTGAGTGTGGAGGTGCGTTTCTGTGTGCGATGGGAGAAACGAGTAGACGCACAGATTCACATCACGATGTAACATGCTCGCAGTGTCATGTTCAGGCTTGTGAAACAGGTTGTTGTGGGTCGTTTTAAGAGTCGTGGTGTCGTTCCTGCAATCAGGAAACTTTTATGTGGCGTGTTTACTGTGCGTGGAACAGCTGAGAGACGCTCGCACACTGAACTACACGTTTGACGTGAGTCGTGTTTCACACACGTCCTCACACGTGCACGGCTTTGACTTTCAGCTGAGCAGCAAACCTGTTTGTTAGGCAGATGTGTGACACATTAAAGGAAAAACACCTGCCCACTCCACTGACACTGAGTGTTCGTATCACAGACAGGCTCAAACCCCAAAATGTTTGTATGTTTATCAGTAAACACGAGCGGCTGCGGGAGAACAAAGGGATTTCTCATGACGTTAAAGGTGAAACACATACGAGTGAGTTTTCAGGAGCACCTGAGACAAACAGTTTGACTCCAGCGATCAGTCGTCGTCAGTATTTCATCAGGTTGATCTAATGTTTATTTTCTCGTGTTTCTCTTTCTGCTGTGACAAAGCCGACCCTGGATCGGCGACTCTAAATCTGCATGTTGGTCTGCGGCTGTTTCCGGGCTCAGTGAGATTCATAAACCTGGAGATGGTTTAAAGCGCAGCTTTGGCGAGAAGGTTGCGAGGAAGGTGAGCGATGCCGTGACCAACAGCGGCGGCTGAGAGACTCGTGTAAACGTTTCCTTTGTTCTTCGTCGTTTTCAAAAAGACTTTCCAGCGTTCTGCTTTTGTTTGTAGTCGTCGGTGGGATTTAGATTAATCCGCGTCTGATCTGCACTGCTGACCTCTGCGAGCTCTGGGTGTGGCCAGTTCATGCCGCTGCAGTGTGGTCGTGCTGATGGCGACTGCAGTCTAAACAGGCGTGGTCTTTTCTTAGAGCGGACAACAGACGCTGCTGTGTCCGACTCGCTCCAACTGGCTAATGTGATCACAGTCACTGGGCCAGTTATCTGTCAGCTGGTTTTAATTAAATCCCAGTCCTGCAGGTCAGAAACGAGAGCTGAAGACGTCTGAGGAAACGTCCCACTGTGGATCTCAGACCTGTGGATTATGCACCGTGTACACGATTTATTAAACCTGATTAATAGATCAGTTTTTGCATTTAGGCCGATGATGTGCTGCTCTGCTTCCCAGTCACCCAGAGTTCCTCTGCCGTCCTGCAGCCGTCGAGCATTTTGGTCTCGGTCAATAATTAAATGTGGAGAGAAAGTCTCGGGTAAAAACAAAACTAAGCATCATCTTTGTGGTTAAGCTGCTCGGGTTTGAAAAGTTTCATGTTTGACTGAAATCAGGGAATCTCTGCTGTGTTTTACTCTTTTATTTAAAGTAATGATTTGGTGTTTGAATTCTGAACCTTTCTTTGATTCCTGCTTTTAAAAAATCCCAGATTGCTGCCGTGTTTCCAGGTTCAGGGTCTCTGCGCTTCCTTCGTCTTGCAGACTGTTTGACAGCCTCTGCTGTGACTGCAGAGGCTGTCAAACACAAAGCTCTAAGTTGGGAAGCAGCTCGCTGGTTTCACTGTAAAACGATCTCCGAGTCTCCCACAATTCCACAGAGGTCTCTCTGTTATTGGGCATCAATTCAGCGCCGTGTTTAAGGTCGTCCCCCGAGGACAGACGGACTGACAGCAGGGAAACCAGCGCTCTCACGGTCAGGTGACCCCGGATCCTTTCATTTACTCGGGCTCAGTTTGCACTGCTTAAGTTTAAAGAATAAAAAAGCTGCATTAAACCCTTCAGTGAAAGAAGCAGCTTAAGCTGGTTTAAAGTGCAGGTCAGTGTGTGCTCTCGATTAGACCTGTTAGTCTCCTCAGTTTAACAGTTTGGTTCATTTACAGAAGTCTGGAAACTAAATACTCAGTGAACATCCGTGTATTCAGTGACGTGACCTCGATTACTTCTGGCTGTTAAATTGTCGCACGCTCTCGACCACTTTGTTGGACTATATAAACCAGCTCTTCTCCTGCTGTGTGCGTTTGCTTCCACTAACCTCTGCCCACCAAAGCCATGTTCACCAGAGAAGTCTTTGAAAGAGTCCCGAAGGTAAATATTTGGTGTTTGGAGCATAACTGTCAGGAAAAAGTGTTTTAAAACCATTTTTGAGACATAATCAGAAACTTTTAAAAGAATTTTCCCTGAAAATCTGATCAGTGACTGCACATGCTGTTTACATCCCGGCACCAATGAAATTAAAGTTGCTGAGTGTGTGCTGCATGTCACAGCCTCTAGGGGGCGCTGGCTGGGAAAACAAAAGCAGACTTGACATTGAGCATCATTTCTGGTTTTTATTTCTCGTCATTCGTCTCCACATTTCATCGTTTAATCCTCTAGCCTGCTCATGGTGACCTCCACCTCCCTGTAATCCAACTTTGTCTTTCTATCTGTGTCTGTATTTGTTTAAATCTACGCTTTGTGCAGCATCTGGTCTCTGCAGGAGGAACTGCAACATGCTGCACACAGTGATGCAGGCCGGCGTTAAAATGTTATGATATCCTTCACTTTGTCGTCTTTAAAGGAACGGTCAGTAAATGTTATTTAGGTTAATAGAAAAAGTGAGTATGCTCATAAAAACAGATGCAACAGCATGTAGTTAAATCTGCCATTAAACTAATGCATCCACTAACAACTTATAATGAATCTGTTAAAAACACCGTCATGTTCCTCAGTCAGACTGGAATACCTCAGCCTGGAGGAACACAGTGCTACGGCCTCTCCCAGAGGAAAGAAAGCTGGATTTTTATCAGCCGGCAGTCTGCTGACATCGACTGGTGGAGGTTTTATCCTCTAACTTTAACTTCTCTCATTTCCAGCTCATGATTTTGATTCTTGAACTTGAGCTTTGCATGATTTTTTCCGCTAAGAATAATCCTTCTTTGTCTCAGTTCATTCCTCCTCCGACTGAAACAAGCTCCCTCTGCTCCACTCTGTGAGGAGGTGCACATCTGCTGCACTCTTCAGGATTATTTCACTCATCAATAACTTCTGTGTATTGGTCTGTTATCTTGTAACGATGTAACCTACCCCGGTGTTGATGCCGGTGTGTGGTGGTCGCGTCCTGGTGGTTTAGAAACAAACCAAACGCTGCAGCTTCGTCCCTCTGGCGCCCTCGCTGTTTGTCGTGGTTTCCTCACATCCTTTCTGATAGTTCCCAAGAATTACTGAGCAGGCCCGTCACAGGCGCTGCGTTGAGACGACGTGTAGTTATTCTTCCAGGGAGGTGTCGGCCTGCGGCTAATGACGTGTCCGCAGCGTGGATTTATCACAGAGTGTCAATCGCACAGCTTATGACTGTGCGGCTCAGTATCAGCAGATATCCAAAGCTAAAGTGTCTGTACGCTAGCTGAGCTTAAAGTCTGGATGGATCTCCACCGTCAAGTCTTTCACTAAGTGCCAAAGGTGTCACTGGTAAAACAGTCAGTGGGCTTCACCCTGTGGGGTCATGAGTGTGGGAGCCTGATGGGATCCAGCTGCTGCTGAGACTCTTCAGTTCGGGGCCAGGATGCTGCAGACGAACAGAGTTCACACAGTTGTGGAAACAAAGAGGCGACTTTGTATTTTTAGTTCTTGCATCAGCTTCTGCGCTGATATCTGAGGCTATTTTCAGTCATCAAAGGCTTTTACAGAAGCTGCAGTCAGAGAAAATCACAGCGCTCTCCTGCACTGATGTTGGCTCCATGTTGTTCTCAGTCATGTGACCGACCGGCCCACGAAGCACACCTGATGATAAATGTGATAATTCAGCCCGGTTCAGGGTGAGTCTGCAGGTTAGAGACGTTGCAGCTCCACGTGGCACTGCTGGTAGCCATGGTAGAGGCTTTTATTGTGAAAGAGCAGAGCATAGGAAGCCCCTGAGTGCTCAGAAAGAACGTAGTTTAGTTTGGACTGTTACAAAGCAGATAACACCGTCATTAAAGGCTGCAGAGGCAAAGAGCCCAGAGGCTGAGAAAACAGTGGGCAGGTTGAAAGAATAAAAGTTTTGATGTTTGTCTGTGAAAAGCAGTCGTGTTTCTTTGTGCTGGGAAAGCAGAGAAAGGTCTGTGGGGGTGGGTCAGGATGCAGGTGGGTTGCAGTGGGTAAGATGGCGAGCAGAGCTGGAAGTTTGAAGGTGATCCGCTGCCTGTCGACAGGCGACGGTCTGCAGAGGTGGAGCCGGAGCAGCTTTTATTTGATTGGTTCGGATTGTAAATGTGGACCCAATGAAAGTTTCCAGTGGGTGTAAAAGTAGGAGACTTTATGGCGGAGCGGCTTTTTGTTTTATTTATAGCACTCGATGTGCCAAAGCTCCAAAATAGAGGCTGTAAAGCCTCCAGGAGCCCGGAGGATGTTTGGGATTCCTCATTAGTCATGATTCTGCTTCCTCGGATCGATCCAGGCGCTGCACTCGTTTTACATTTTTACTGAGCTCGGTACTTTCTGAGGTCGTTAGAAATCTGTGTGGAAAGGGTTAACAGGCAGCGAGACGCCGCTGCGGGCTGACGGCGGGGAGTGCCAGAGATTTAAAGGCCAGTGGTCATCCCGAGGAGCTGTTGAAGTGGTGATCTGACGGTTTAGGGGGAAACATCTGTGCCGGCTGGGCGGTCAGCTGCCACGGCGAGCCAAAGAAAGCCCGCTTATTTTAGATCCGCTCGCTGTGAGCGCGTTTCGGGATGTAAAAAAAGCTCGCTGGATGCGGCTGCCAGGGCGAAGCTTTTTATAATAACAGCCTACTGTAAACATCTGAACGTGGAGTCATGATATCAATCACGCCGTCAGTCGCTGTTAGTCCCTCGCTGCAGCAGTTTGACCTGCTGAGCTCAAACCGAGGAGGTCAAAGCTTCATTATTTGAGCGACGTGCTTCAGCTTGTGGCCTCATCAGGAACGTCTGCATATAATAAAACAACCAATCATAAGCATCCATACAGTGTGGCAGAAGCATGTACGGCTGAGTATGATAGCTCAGGTTAAAGTCAGCCATCGTCCCTGGAGACGATTCATAGTTCTTTAAAAACAGGACAGACCTGCTCGAACACTCAGAGATGCAGGTGCTTTATTTTGAAAAGCTCTGCTTTAAAACTCCTGATCTGTCTGATTCTTTTACTCCTGCTTTAACAGTGAAATGAGTCACTGTGCAGGAAGATTTCCATCTGAGATTCAGTGTTTTTTGTTTGCTTTATTCTTCATTTCTCTGAATGTGACAGGTGTGTATCAGGTGACTCACCTGTGGAAACCTGATCCTGACCTATAAATGAAAGCGTGAGCAGCATTTCTTTAATCTGTTTTAAAAGTTTTTAATGACAGAGGAAAACCTCCAAACGTGTCACGTGCTGTACTTTTACTGAACGTTAATGTCGGCCTGATGAAGCCGTTTCCTGTGTGTCGCCTCCGCCTCGAACAAAACCCGCGGTCGTGACCCCGACGAGTGTCAGGTCGGTGTTTGTCCTCCACTCTGGCCTCCCTCGCCTGCTCCGTGAGCTCTGAGCTCAGCGAATTAGATTTTTAAGTGAAGAAATACTCAAATCTAAAATGTTTTATGAGACGGGAACCTTTCACTTCTTATCAAAGCTTTTATTGTGAAAAATTAGTAATGGAAACTGATCAGATTTCAGCTTAATTCTGATTAAATAAAATATATTTCTACTCTAATTACACCTGCGACCTGCGCCAGGGAGAGCAAAGGACGTGCAAGCTGTTAGACAGGAAATGACAAAATAGACGGAGCCTTCAAAATAAGAGCGAGGGAGGAGTCTACCAGTCAAAGACAAATAAAATAAATGAAGCTGAAAACGACTCCATTACCAATTGCGTGTCTCTCTGTGTCCTCGCAGATATCCAGGAGTTTTACGAAGTGACCTTATTGGACAGTCAGAGATGGGTGGAGTCTTCCAAGGGGGCGGACCCCATGGCGCCCGTCAACCTATGGGACTTCTCCAGCCTTCAAAGTACAACGGTGACCTCGGACACGCTGCCCAGCCTTAGCACCAGCATCGAGGTAAGAACTCCAGCTGCTGACAGCTGCCGCTCCGCCTGTCAGGACAGGAAGTGCCACCAACACTCGGGTTCTTTTTCCTGCTTCCTGCTGCTCTGTAGCAGAGACGCCGACCGTTGGTTAAAAATAGAAAACGGTAAAAATAGATCAAACCTTTCAGACCTCGCAGGATGAAAAATGAAGCTGCATTTGATTTGCAAAGCAGCTCGATGGACAAACTGACGCCATCTGTTCCCCGCTCGCACTAAACGAGGAAAAGCAGGATTCCCGCCAGCGCCGGCTCCTCGACGGGTACAAACGGGTCGAACTCCTGGTCACAGCGTGTTTGGTTTGATTAGTTTGGGCTGATGAGCAACTCGTTTCACTGCAGCAATAATATTTCTGCTTGGAGCCTCATTAAGTGTCGGTTTTCTTCCTTCAAAAGAAAATTCACAAAAACTGTGATGAGACTGTTTTATCCAGAACGTTAAAATTACAGGAGCTGAAATACAGTTTTGTGCTTCTGATTTCCAAAACCCTGAAACGCATAAATGCATCTTTAGCTCACGCTACGCTGAGCGGTTGTGGTCGGTCGTCTCCTAAAGGCCAAGAAAACCCCTCAGTCAGTGTGTGGATGCCATCTGTTATCACTCCTCCTGCTCTTATTTTGAAATAAGAGCTGGATCTTCCTGTCTTGTTTACCAGTTACAGCAGCCATGTCTTGGTATTTCCTGGCAGTGACAGAAACAGTCATCACTCATACATGAGAGATTTAAAAATAGAGAATGACACGGTGGTGTTTTGGCGTTCGTAACTGGAGAAGCCAAAATGAAACCTTTTCTTTCCTGTTTACTTTTCTGGGCTTTTTTAAAATATAGACGTAACCACAGTGATGTCACCCTTTGGTTTTGTCCTCAGTCTTAGCAGTTTGGCTGCCACCATGTTGGTTTGTTTGGAGCCAGTAGTGAACATGTAGGTACTTAAATGCTCAGTTATCTGGTAATGCTAGCAAGCATGCATTCAGAGACATGGAGTGGTGCTAATTAATGCTAACATCCAATTTAAATTGTTACATTTCATTAAATCTGGAAGTCAGACTTCTTGGACGGTCTGTTAGTGCCGTAACCTCACTGTTGGTCAGATGATGTCATTAAAACAGTCCAGAATACCAGCTCAAGCCTGGGAGCCAGCTAGCAGCTACAACCACCTGTGTCGCCATTCACCTGTCAAAGAGGCCACGCCCCTGAAACTACAAACTGTAAACCCTTAAACGGCTCTGGAGACCAAAGCGGTTTCCGTATCCGGCTGTGAACTTTTTATTTAAAAAGTCTGTGGGAACTCACTCGCTGCCAGAGCCTCTGGTGGACATTGGAGGAACTGCAGGTTTTCTTTTGATCATGAATTAAATGTTAACTTAATTTTTCATGTTTTGAACGAACTTTTAGTAATTATGTTCTGCAGAATTCGTTCGGCAGCACTTTCCTAGTTTGTGCTGTTTTTAACATTTGGCATTTCTTCTTAGCTGCTCTCACATGTTAACTAAAAACATGTAATCACTGCGCCATCTGGTGGTACAAATTGGTATTGAACAAAATGAAAGTCGCGATTCAGCCTGAGCTTCTGTTTCACGCTGTGCACAGGTGTGTTGGACATAAATCTGGAGCGGCGTTTCTTCACCTTGAGTTTAAATGATGTTAAAACAGAAACTCTACCAAAGTGCTTTTAAATGTTTGACTGGGTCTGATTTTCAGCCATGAGAGCAACTGTTCAGTTTCTCTCTGCTGTACGTGACCGTGCGCCTCCGCAGCAGCTTTGAGCTAAAAGACGACGTTTGTGTTGGAGGACACGATGGCGTCAGATGTCCTTCACTAGTCCACAGGACAGTGATGATGATGATGAAGATTTAGATCAGCAGCCTGAGGAAGAACAAACTTCATGAGTTGTGCAGTTAAAGCGAGGAAAGTGAAAATGAGACGAGTGATGTTTCCTTCTGCAACGACAGTCAAGCGTGTGAGCGCTCGTGGAGGTTCACTCCCCTGCCGAGGTGGAGATCATCCAAAGTTATTAAAGGCGGAGCTGGTGGTTTCATCGTGTGTGTGTGTGTGTGTGTGTGTGTGTGTGTGTGTGTGTGTGTGTGAGTGAAGGGAAAGCAAAGATCAACTGTTTCCCTCCACCTGATTTTTATCTAAACTGTCATCAGTTACACTTCATCACCATCTGGCAGTTTGGTTACGTCAGTAATTTATTGATTGTTTGGTTATAAAATGACCAGAAAACATTAAAACTGATCCCTCATTAGTCCCTGAATCAAAGCGAACGCATTAATGTTCGAAAATCCAAACGACGTTCAGTTTCAGGGAAAAAACAAACGATTGTTGTTGTCTGATGTTTTTAAACACGCATCTCAACAAGAAAACAAACAGAAATAATGTTGAACATCAAACTGTTATTGATTGGAAATCCACAGATTTAAGTTACACTTTCTATAATATAAGAAGAACAAATCTCCTCCAGTTTCCAGTTTTGTGCTGATCTGATGTAAACCTTTGTGAGGACGTTTAAACTTCTCACTTGAAAAACAGTCCGAGGTCACCGACGCTGAGATTTCACTCTCGTGTTGATCTCACAGTTGATCAAAGACATCATTGATCAGTTTATTATTGGAGTTATTTTACCTGCAGAATGAATCTGTGTGTGTGCAGACCTGCTGCTCAACCCTCAAACTACAACTTGGTTTATTCCAGATGTTGTGAAGTTCCAGAGTCAATGCAGCACATCAACAGTCTGTAACAAACATCAGAAATACAACAGAGCAGCTCGATAAAATGTAACGTCACAGAACAGAAGATAAAATCGCACAAAACCAAATCAAATGGGACAAAAAGTCAAATAAAATAAAGACTCGCTGAAAGTAGAACTCATGGAAAATGTTCAGTTTAGTAGAAAAAGTGACTCTGCAGGTAAAACGGGGGGAAAAAGACAGAGTGAAAGTGGTGACTGATGTTTTAGTTTTCTGACGTCTTATAATTTGAAACAATCGATTGATTATTGGTAAAAGTGAGAGATTAATGCCAGCGATCTCCATCAGTCTGCACGCTTCACATGCTTTTAAAGTTATTTTCAGTAAAGTTTCTGTTTTCTCTTCCTGAAAAACGAGAGCAGAGGCGGCAGGTTGTTTGTTTGGTGCTTTAAATCCTGAGACCTCGGTGTTTGTGCGTCTGCGGCACAAACACGTCTCCAAGATGTGATTCGCAACGTTGTGGTGAACGCCAACATGTGAAACGTGAAAGCCGGCGATTCTGTTAGTGAAACGAAAACGGAGCAGTCTGCCTCCTCTGCTTCTTTCATTCGCTCTAATCCCGTGTTTTCATAATAGCAGATGGGATCAGCCAGAAATTGGAGTATAATCCAGAAAATGTTATTTTGTGTCTTTGTATGAGATTGTTTTTTTGGGAGGGGGTTAAAGCTAAAGTCTGCAGAGGTTGCCGTGGCAAACAGCTGGAGTCTGGATGTAATGCATCATTATTCCCGTGCTGTGCACTCGGGCAGGTGGACGGAGACGTTCATCCGCTCGCGGCTGGCCTGAGGTTAGCGTTCAGGGTTGCGGGGCAGCTGATGCACGCTCAGGATTTACTCTGACGCTCGCTATGTGAGTGAGCGGCACATCCAGGTTAAGTGGAGGTTACGGTTCTCATCCGATGGAGCTGGCCAACCGTTCCTCTCTTCAGGCAAAGCTAAGCCTGCACTTCCTGAGTGAGGCATCGGGCTTCTCGCTTTGAGGAAGACAAAGGAAAATGTCTGAATTTAAAAATGACACGAGAAGCTTCTCCAGAACGTCTTTCACCTGCTTGTCTGTTTGCTCCCGCCTGATCCAGTCCGTTTGTTGTGTGAGGAGCTTTTCCAGAGCCGGACTGAGCTCGTTCATCCTGGTTTTTCAGTCCTGTGCTTTCAGCTGTCCAGGACCCGGGTTTGGGTCACATGGGTGTAAAGGTGAGCTGGTTGTTTGACCAGGCGATCAGTACTCCATCTGTATCCTCTGGAGCCAATAAACTGGCTCCTTATTTTCAGAACAGGTCGAACGTGACAGCCATAATGACCCCGGGAGTTTTCTGCCAGCCACCATAACACGCTGCTGCAGGTGGGGACTCGTGTCAGTGAGAGCACAGCTGGTTGGGTTTCAGTCCTTTGCAGATGCATGAACGGAGGCAAACATGCGTCAGTGTGAGGTGGACATATTTCAGCAGTCAGAGATGGAGGGCGGGACGTACGCATCATGTTTAGATCGGAGCACAAACCTGACGTTGGCTGAGATGTTTCAACCTGCTGTGTTGTTTGATTGAATGCTTTTCTTCTTCTTTCCTCTTTTTCCCGACTGTAAATGCTCATGCTCCCCCGTAGGACTCCCCCCTCCTAAACGAAATCCTCCACACGTTGGCGCAGGCCAAGCGCCCGCCTGGCCGTGACGGACAAGTAAGTACTGCCTGCTGTTGGTGGGAGGGGCTGTCGGTGTCGTCCACCTTCGCCGCATGTCCCATCCAGTCCTCGTGTGCTTTTTTTTTTGGGCCATCGGAGGGGTGGGGGTCAGGGGTCAGGTTCGCCCAGACGGCCTCAACGTGTCGCTTTGAGTCGTTCTGATCTGAGTTTGGATGAAAGTGGAACCAGAGCTGAAGTCTGAGGGTTGTTTTTAACGCTGATCAATAAAACAAACTCGCAGCTCTCACCGAGGAGCCGTGGCTTCATGGTCGGCGTGTGAGCTGAACTCTGACCTGACGCTGCGCTCCTCCAGTTTTCATCCTCCATCTTCACGTCTGGTCTCAGTGTTTAAATATTTCTGTCAGCAGGAACGCGGCGGCACGTCGAGGCTGTCTGTGCTGTGTTCAGGGGTCGTGGGTTCATCGTGCTTCATTCGTTTTGGTTCATGTTGTCGGGTCTGAACGGTACACCTCCGGTCCTCAGAGCTGCACACACACACACACACTAACACACAGCTGTCACTGATGTGGTAAAAACTTTATTAACTGATTTACACGAACGACTTTTCGTCGAGTGAGGCTTCAGTCGTTTAGAGTTTACGCATCGAATCAGGTGTGACGAGCTTTTCTTTTCACGCTGTGACCATAAATGGAAAACGAGACACCATGTTTCACATGAAAACATCACAGCTAGCTAATAGATGCATGTGAGCTGTTATTCTGCAGTTATGAGCTTTGAGAACAGTTGGTGCTCAAAGGCTTCACTTTACTGGAACAACAAACCTAAAATGTAACCAGTGTTTCCAAAACAAGCTGTAAATCAAAGTTAAAGTGATATTAAAATCATTTAAAGTGTTAAACGTGGATTAAAACTGGCCGAGGGTCTCAAACTGAAGCCAGATGAAATAGATTCATTTACCCACAGCACAATAGAAACACAGTAGATTTAATAGAGCTGTTCACAGCAGCAGTAAATGTGTTTAAGAACATTTTACTGATGCTTTTAATCTCTTTAAATGATGCAGATTAAAAATTCACTTTAAGCTCAGGATACGGCAGCAGAAGTTTGTTCGTTAGCGCCGTGCAGATGTTAGTTCCTGATTTCAGCTCTGCAGCACGGTTTCATTTACATTCAAGTCCAAATGAATCTGAAATTGAAGTGAAACTCTTCGATCAGTTCATGTTTATTGTTTTTGATTGAATTTCACTTCCTTATTTTATCCAAACTGAGCAAATAGACGTTCAAACTTCACTCAATTCATGTCAGCATGTCTCAGATATCAGCTGATAAAAAGTAGTGTTTGAAATGGGTCAACTTTACATTTTGAGCTGTTAGTGAGAGAGTCTGTTAAAAAACACCGGGTATGACCCTGCAGCCAGGCTGAGAGCCTGCCTGCTCCTGACCCCTGAGTCTGCATGTGTGGAGCTTTTATTGTGAAGGAGCCTTGCGAGGCCTCCCCCAGACAGACTGGAGCTGTACTGGCGTTCAGCACCTTCGTGGTGGTGGTTCGTGTGGATTTCAGTTCAGGTTTCCGTGAGGCTTCGGTCCTGCGCCGCCTCTTCAGGCTCCTGTGTGTCTCGTGCTGCTTTCAAATACCATCCTCATGTGTTTCTCAGTGTTGTACGTTTCTGAGCGTCGCAGCTCGTCCGGGGGACTTTCTGACCTCACATTGCTGTGACCCACTTATGCAAAATCTACCTGCGAAGCTTCGTCCATAAGCAAACATTATTCACCACAAGGCAGCAGCGGCTCAGAGCCTCGGCCTGGAAAGAGTTAATAATTCACACAACATGAAGCTGTGGTCTGAGGCTGCTGCTGCTCAGTGAGTCAAACCATCTATCAAGGCTCAGCTCCCTTTTTATCCCACATTGTTTCACTGTCGTCAGGCTGCAGGTGGAGAACACCTGCTGACAGGTGAGGCTCCTCAGCTGCAGTGGAAACAGACTGTATAAAACAGATGGACGTAGCGTCGTCACCTGTTTGTTAGTGAAGTCACTGAAGGGTACTGTATGCTCATTGGTGAATGACTTTCAGTCACAAGTTGTTAGCCAATGAGCATCTCCCTCTTTGTCTTTTTTTACAAACTCTAATGGGAACAACACAATCAACACTGTTGCGTTTAATGACACCTGAAAGCAGCGACTGAGACCATGAACTCATCAGGATCAGATGATCAGGCTGGAGGGTCAGAGGAGGCGCCACCTGCTGGACATTCAGAAGAATGCACTGGCTTCATTTTGCACAGCTGGAAACTGCATCCATCTTTTATTTACAGTCTGTAGTCGGAACCCACAGAGCCACAGCATCATCGCAGGAAGAGGCGGAGACTTGGACACGGACGAACTGTGAACGCGTCCTGTAAGATGCTCATCGACCAATTAAAAAACCTGCTGTGTACCTGGTGAGCAGGTGGTGAACAAGTAGTGTTTCAGAGGCGCTCACATCATCTCGACTTTACCTGAAATGTTTCCACAGTGCTGAAGCTGCTTGGGCAGCCGTGCAGAGAGCAGAACAACCAGCAAAGCTTTTCACTCTGACTTTAACTGATAACGCTCGTGATGTGTGACGACCACGGCGCTGTGAGCGGTTTGAGATGTCCACACCTGAGGCAGGTGCTGCTTCTCTGCAGCTTCTCTGCAGGGTTAAACTGTTCTTTTCATGTTACTGTGAAACAAAAGTCCAGTGCTAAACACAGTTGTGGGTCACAGCAGCTCGATAAAGGTTTTTTAAACTTTTCTGCAGTGAATTATCAGAAACGGGTCAAACATGCAGGCATGCTTCTCCCTGCTGCTGCGCGCAGACGTTAAACTGCTGCAGCTCATTTAAACTCCGATCGATCGCTCTGATGCTCTCAGCTGCTTGGAGAACAAGTACAAAAGCACTAATAACTATTTCTCTTCAGGGCAAACGAGCTCATCACTTTAATGTAAAGCCCGGCAAACTGTGGAAAACGCCACTCGCATCACTTCCTGTTCTGTGTTAATGTCGAGGTGTGAAACACGCCATATGATGATGATGACACGCATGAGACGCGACGCAGCTACATGACGGATTCATGGAGCTGTGAAAGATTCCCACCTGCCAAACGCCCACGCTGCCCCATCTCCTCCTCCCCCTGCTCCTGCTGAGAGGGACACTGCTCCTCCTCCTCCACCTCCACGAGCATTTGGCGTTGAGTCATACATGTCATCAGCAGCAGTTAGCGTGTTTTCAAACCTCAAGAGGAAAAGCCGAGGCACAGTCTGACTCAGACAAGATGAGTTTGTGGTCTATTATTGAGTAGGACGTCACAGCGCTTCAGGGACACTTTAAAACACACTGATGGTTACAGCGCAGCCACCAGTCCGTAATCCAGTTAGCCGATTGATAGAAAAATTACTCATGAATCCTTTTTATGTAAAAATGTCAGACATACTGCTGTTTCAGCTGTTTGTTTAATGTAGAAAATATCAGGGAATAGTCACATATCATATCAGTCACTATTTCACATGATTATTTGAAGAAATAACTGTTTTATTCTATCAAGTTGAAATTTATCTTTAATCAAGTCTTTTTAGAGTCATGTTGCACTTGTAATAAAACAGTATTATTCACTGGTAAGTACAAACTAATTTCAGCCCAGATCGTCATCTGCAGATATCATTCATGCCTGAGTGCTCAGAACCTGCCATTTAGAACCTGCAGGGGAGAAAAATAATAATTGTAATGATTTCAATCACATGACATTTACGTCATATTTGCATCAAAACTGTTTTGGTTTTGGTTAAAAGTACAATACCTGATGGCAAATGTAATTACTGAAAGGTAAAAATACTTGACTCAGTTCTTTATTACAGAATAAATTCATATTTTAATTAGTGTAAATTTATAATATGATAAATAATTAACTACATAATTTAAGCTGCTCCAAAATGTATTATTTAATGTCTTTGTTTATTTTTTTAAGTGTTAATAAATACGCTGGTCTGCAATTACGCAATCATTACAGTACAGGTATTTAGTGTTGCATTCAGATACACTCTGAAACTATTTTTCCAGTCAAAACGCGTTTGATTGATCGGTTTAAAGTGAAAACTTGACTGGATAAAATTATATTAATAATTTCTATCTCCTGTAACCTCGCTAACAAACAATACAATACACTGGTTTTAATAGTCCCGTGTTAATCTTCTAACCTCATAACTTGGAGGGAGTGGGTTTTTCCCAAAGCGCCTGAACGCAGCTTGTGTGTGTGGAGGAGCCGGGTTCGCTGAGCGCTGCTCCTGCTGAGCTCCGGATACGGTATGAAGGAGGACCGGGGGAGGGATGAGGTGGCTCTCCGGTGAGCGCACTCTCTCTCTTGGGCAGATTTATGACCGCAGTCGGTCGGTTTGTGAGTGAATGTGAAGCATTTATGAAGAGTGGCGCCTCGCTGGAGTTCGCTCAGCAGGAAGGACGGACGGAGATGAGATGCTGATGTTCCCGGGCTTCACTCCCGGCTCGGAACGATGGACTGCATTTGTATTGTCACCACAAAGGTAACGCTTGAAGAAAGCTCATAAAATACCGACACACGCACACACTGGAGGGCGAGTTTAGTTAAGAGTGAGTCGGTGTTAAATTCGGCTTTCATTACATCATTCAAACGGCTTTTTAATTAGGTGAAAATTCACTTTTTTCAAGGGTCCGCGCCTCATTCCCGCCGTTGGTCCCCATTAAAACAGCACCGCTGATGAAGTGGTTAGTATCGATTTGTGACGATACATTTATAAAAGTGAGATTTCGACCAAAAATAGTGCTACCTCCTAATAGGTGGTATGTTGTCATTAATTGTGAGTCGATGGTCAATTCGGCTAGTATATTATAATAAAGACGACTTTTTATTCAGTAAAAAAACTTACTTTTCTGAAGGGTTCGCGCCTCATTCCAGCCTGTTATACCCATTAAAGCAGCATCGCTAATGAACGGAGGTTGGTAACCGGTTTGGATGATATGAAGCGATGATTGTAGGGAAAGTAAAACCATTCATTTTACTGTATCATTGCCGAATTGAAGAAAAGTCGATGGACATATACAGCCCCAAGCCTTTTATTCTTACTCATCGGTTTCTTTTCTAAAAAATAAGGATTAGAAATAAATTTGACTTTTCCTAATGCGAGTTTGGCGTGACATTTTCTTTGCTCTTTATCTTATTGTATGGTCTTTACCTTACAATATAACACACCTTAAGGCAACAGTTGTTGTGATTTGAGGCTATATGGATTAAATTTAATTGAAATTTTCACGCCTTTGGTTTATTAAGCCTCTTCTCTTTTTAAAGTCATACTTATTTTTGGGATTCAGTTCAATCCATTTATTGATTACTGATCAGGATAGTTACCAGCTGACTGTTTTCACTTTATGCTGGCAGTGTGTGGGGTCTGACTTTGAACTGAACACAGGCTTCTTGGTGTTTTTAGAGCTGTGAATGAAATTTGAAAGCATCCGGAACATATTGACATTTTGATTGTTCATTTTTATCACATTATTAACATGTAATAATGTGACAGAGCTAATAATGCTGCGTGTGATCTGCTCTCTGCTTCCTGTGGCGTCACTGTAGTTGCTGAACGAGACAGAGCTGATTTTTGCGCTTTCACGTTTTTTTTTTCCCACACCAGTTGGAAGTCTGGAGCCGTCACCTTACTGAAGCTATTTTGAGCTCTTTGTGTTCCTGGACAGTCTGTAAGTTGTAGTTTCGTAGGTCAGGGAAAGATTGATAACTGAACATTGTCTGTTGAGATCCATGGAGCGTTTTAAATTCATTATGAGTGTTTTTAGGTGACACATGTCTACCTGTGTCCTTGAGCATCATGGTCAACCTGAAGAATCCCAGGTTTACTCCGTGATGCACTTCAGTCTCTTAAATGTGTTTGCTGGGCTGAATCGTTAGTGGCTGTATGTAAACGAGGTTAACGTCCCGATGCGGCGTCTCCAGCTGGTCTGGGATCAGTGTCCCTGCAGGCCGTCATCTCTTCTCTGAAATCCCATTTCTGTGATCCGTGTCTCTCCTCTGATCTGAACCCCCGCTGCCTCGTCCTTAAAAAGTCCCTCCGTGTGACATTAAACTTAAAGGACATTTTTCTCCCTGCACCCGCTGAGCACTGATGAAGAGTCCTCAGTGGATTTGAACCAGCAACCTCCGTGTTCCTGTTGGTTTCAGGCGTCTCCTCCCCGCACAGGAAAGGTGTCAGAGCCTCAGGTGTGTGTTTGTAGGGCAGCGCCTCGGCGTTGGCGCTATTTTCAGCTCCTTATTAACGACGAGCTGCAGCTCGGTGATTCAGCAGGACAAAGCACAGTCGGCTCGGTCTAAATACAGGAACACCAACAGATCAGCACTCGAGGAACACCTGAGGACACGGCTACAGGACGCACGCTGCCCGGGTGACTAAATATGTTACTTAAGAACCAAAACCAGCGTTTACAGTTTGAAATATGGTGAAAATTATCCACAGAGACCAAAACTGATGTGGGTTCAGCCTGTAAACATTTCAATGTAGGAACTGAGTCACTGCTGGAGCCTCCGATTGGAGGTCGGTGCTCGGATCAGAACCTGGCCGGGAGTTCAGGTCCTGGTGGCTCATCACTGATAGAAAGTTTGCTGGTTTCAGGCAGTTGTGTTTTTAGATGTTTCACGAGGACCTGTTGTTGTTCCTGGCCCCTCTTAGAGCTGCTTTGCATGATCCACAATTCAAAACAATCCTTCTTTGTCTTCCTCCAGGCCTCGATGCAGCCCCTCAGTTCATCCAGCCTGATTAGCTTTGATTAGGTTTGAACACCTAGTGGGAGTGGTGGCTGTATCCCCTCTCTGTGACATCATTCAGGTCCAAGAGTAGAAAAAACCCTGATAAACTGAGAGCTTTAGAGCAGTCTGACGCCTGATCATTGGAACACAACGTGAATGACAGGAAATGAGGAAAATAAAACATCTTTTTTGTTTATAAAGAGATGCAAAAAATGACATAAATTGATTGATGTGTATAAAATCTCTCTGCTGTGTTTCTCGCCACGCTGAAACCAGCAGTGCAGGCGCTCTCACGCAGATTCAGACACTTCCTGTCAGAAGTCTATTTATGTCGACGTCCTCACCCCCCGGAGCGAAAATTCAAGCACGAGATGATGTTTAATTTAATTATGACTCTGTGACAGGACGCGGCGTTTCAGCGTCTCCGTTACGGTGCAGTCATGTCCTGTTACTGTCCATTTCCTTGTTGATGTGAGTCTGTGCGTCCTCACAGCTCTAACACAGCACTGAACCTGTAACGAGTGTGTGGGTGGGAAAGAAGTTATCCAATCACAAATCAGCTCGTTACTGTGGGTTTAAACACGGAGTCGTCCTCACAAACGCAGAAACATTCAGAGCCGCAGTCTGCTGCAGCCGGAGGTCGGAGGTCAAATCGGCCGTCTCCACTCCTTCCAGAAAACAACCGCAGTAGCAAGGGCTGATGGGAAGGCTGATCGGCCGCTACCTGCAGAGAAGCGTAACGAGCTCGTGCTGTCGGACTGTTGATGCTTCGATCAGCAGCTCGCCGCTGCGCCTGGAAACAGCCGACTGAATTATTGATGATGGTTACGGGCAGAGCGAGGAGAGTGAACCTGCGAGCACGAAGAGTTAGAAACATGGAATCATTCCTAGATTGACTTTTGTCTGTTGGTCGTTACCTTTGTTTTTACCTGTGTTCAACTTAAAATACTTTAATTTACTTTCATTTAAAGCTTTTTATGACCTTGATGGCATTTTGTTATTTAGGTTTTCACGAGTTTACTCGACAGTTTTCTCTGATTTGATATATACTTAATGCTTAATGTCGTCAATAACATTCATACTTTTAAAGTTTGCATTTTTAATTTATTACTTTTTTGCTAAATAATTTTAATACTAAAGTAATTTTATATTTATTTTAATAACTTTATATATCTGGTATTTTTTTATATGTAAGTTCTTTTAAAGTATAATTTCATTTTAATACTGTCTTAAGTACTTTCAGAGCCCGTATTGCAGTACTTCATGGCCCAGAGATGAACACCTGCATTGAAGCTATTAGTGATGATTATGTGCATAAACTACATCCTGAGCTGCTCGGAAACACTAAACCTTCTGACCCCAAACCTTTATCGGTAAAGCCGGTCACATGACTCTCTGCGGTCACATCTGTCGCACGGTCGTGAGATGCGGTTTATTTTCTCTTTGCTGTAGTTTGACAGGACGGCAGCAAATATCCACACAGATGTGCTGATGTTCAAGCGATGCCCGGAGGAGGAAACAAACCCTCGATGAAAGCCCTGCGACAGACTGGCGACCTGTCCAGGGTGTACCCCGCCTCTCGCCCTATGACAGCTGGGATAGGCTCCAGCACCGCCCGCGACCCTGGACAGGATAAGCGGAAGCGAATGGATAAAGTTGAGGAGTTGTAAAGTGTTTTGTCTGGTGTCAATTATATCGTCAGTTATATCGTTATCGCAAATTTTCAAATGTATATCGTGATAAATATTTTTGGTCCTATCGCCCTGCTCTACTGGTTTCACCTGTTCTGCTCTAAGCTGGTGGTGTTAACCCAGCAGATAAACCGCGCGACACGTCGTGTCGAGTCCAGCTGTGGCGGCCGAAGCTCGGCACAGGAAGCTCAACAGCTATCTCTCCCCTCGCTGTAACGGCGCTCCTGCTGTGAGTGACGTCGAGGCGCCGTGAGGAATTTTTAATGGCTGTGTTTGCACTGCAAGAGGCTGATGGGCCCTGAAGGAGGACACAAGCCGAGAGGAGCAGCCATGCAGTTTAATAAGACACACACACACACACACACACACACACACACACACACACACACACACACACACACACACACACACACACACACACACTCAGCAAGCTGCCAGCAGTCTGCAGGGAGGTGAGGAGAACAGAAGGAGAGGTTGGAGAGGAGGAGGAACAGAGAGGATGCTGGGAAGCGTGGGCAGGGCGCTGAGATGAAAACAGAGGCAGAAGACTGGCTCTCACTTCTGTTTGCTTTCTGTGCGCTCTGACCCTTGACCTCTGCTGATGATGCCATAATCGCGTGGCACCACTGGGAGTTAAATTGGCAGGTTTCTTAAGAAGCTTCTCTGTGAGTGAGTGGAAGGTTCACACTGACGCTGTTTAATAAACGAATCTTCAGGTCAACATTTTAATTTGTCTGTTGTTTCAGTCTGTGGCTGGATACCTGCAGAGCACCTGGCCTCATTCAGGACTGTGTCCAACCCTAAAAACAGCTGTGCGACACATTTATCGCAAAACTTCAAGTATAAGGTGTCATCTTTTTAAGAAAATGTGTAGCTTTCATTCTGTTACTGTTACACACTGGAGCTGATGCCTCACGCCTCCATACTGCTGCAGGGGGTTGAATAGTTTTGAAAGGCGTCTGGTAACACAGGTGTGTGTTGGCTGTTTGAGTCGGTTTCTTCTGTTGCTGTTTAACTGATCAACTTTCTGTGTGCTGACTCTAAAAACGTTTTGTGTAAAATCAGACTGTATATAACATTTGTTATGTTTAGTTGTTTATGAATCCTTACTAAGATGATATGACAGTGCCTGAAAATAATTTGCTTTATTGGCAGCTACTCGTCTTATGCTCTGCTCGACTCGGATCAGCCGATTGCTGTTTGTGACGTTGCTGACAGGGACGTTGCCCCCTGGTGGACAAACTCACAGCATTGGACTGGGAAAGGTGCAAGCTATCCACCTGTCAGTGCTGCAGGGCAGGTGGACCAAAAGTCACGAGCTTGACTGGGATCACAGCAACGAGGTGTTTGTTTTGGTTTAACCACACCACCCCTGACACCATCCGCTGGGCTGGGGCACCCAGATTCACCTCATCCTGCCAGATGTTGTTCAGGTTGTTTCAGACGTGACCTCCGCTGGTTGTTACTCCGGGCATCAGTGCTGACTCTACCCTCTGTCACCAAAGACAGAAGCTGGGCATTTGTGGATTTTCAGTTTAAATTCTCACTTGGTTAATGTTGTGCTATCCACCCACCATAACACTGAGCGCTAGCAGCCGCGGTGGAGCAACTCAGTCGTTTACACATAGCAATGAGTGATATCGCCTGCTTTGAATAGTGGACATAAGGTGATATCAGCTATCTGCTAAAAAGCCATTCATTCACATAACGAGACAAAAAGGCTGCAACAGCATCAGATTTTATTTTAAAAATCTATTTTTGTCAGTTTTTCTGTTCCTGTGTGAAACTTTGCTGTTTTCTCTCTGATGAACAGACAACAACAGTCAAACAGATGATAAACACCCGTCATTAACTGTGACGTTTGTGGGTCGCTGTCATCCACGTCTTTTATCACTTTGATGGAAATAATCTCTATTCTTCTAATTTATTCTCACGAGTCTGCGGCACTTTCTCTGGATCTCTGTTTCTCTGCTTCAGTCGAGTTTCTGCTTCTCGTCTCCGTCGTGTTGAAGTCTTCATTAGGCTGTGGTTAAACATGCTGTTATTGTGCTTAAGAGCTTGATGCTTTGCTCTGCAGGCGTTTTTACAGCAGAGGAAGATTTCCTCCTCCTCCTCCTCTCTGATCCTCTGCTCCCCCCGGGCTTCCCCCCTCTTTCCCCCTCTCCCTCCATTTGTATGCATGCTGATGGAGAATCTCTGTGGTTTCCCTGCATATTAAACCGAGCTGTCATATCTCTGCTGCGCTGAATAATAGATTTTCCCTCTTTGTTTTAGAGAGAGGGAAAGATGAAGGAATAGAGAAGGATGAAAACACAGAGAGCAGAAGGAAAAGAAATGTGCAATATGTTAACATGATTCATTTCCATTATTAAACAGATCCTTTTATAGTAGCAAAATCACAGGACAAATGTTGAATTTGGAGAGTAAATGTTTGATTAAAGCCACAGAGCTGCAGCTGTTCCCTTCATAACCACAAGAAAGGAGGAGGAAAATTAATCAAGTAATCGTTTGACTTATTTATGGCTCCAAAATGGAAAATTAATCACTTGGTCCAGTCTTTCCAGTGTGAGGTCTTTGATTTGTGCTTGATTTCTGTTATTTGGGCAAAGAAGGACATTTTAAGGGTGGGCTAACTTTTAGACCAAAAGAACTAACAGATTAATCAAAAACTCTTCGGCCAAACTTAATTTTTACCAGCTGTGGTTGGTAGACACTGCAAAATCTCTTAATGCTCTCTGCAAATGTATTTTTTCAAATGAAGGAGAATCAATCATAAGAACTAAATATACTACACTGTAAGTAAAGTAAAAAAGCTCTACTTCAGTCTGCTTTTAATATATTTGGAGCTAATGCACTCAGACACGTTATAATAAATAAGCTTCGTATGAATAGATTTTTGTTAATGTTGGATCTGTAGAAGAATATATTTTGTTCCTGTGCCCCATACACCGCACGGCTGCATGAAAACGGGCTCCGCCGTCACTCAAACAATAAAAACACTAGAACTAAAGTAGAAGCACAACTATGTGACGTCTTCAGGTTTCTTGTTTGATTCATTTTATGTGAAAAAAAAAATGTTCCGTAACAGAAACGTGTTTAGGAAGCTAGGTTTATGTTGTTCGTTTTTTAAATTAAACTGAAGTCAGTTTTATGTATGCAGCACCAAATCACACCAGCAGTCGCCTGAGGTTGCTTTATATACTGTGAGGACCTGACAATGCTGTTAAAAACATGACATGCACGCTGTTTTGAGAGACAGCTGTGGGGTTTTTGTTAAATGTCGGTGCCCCATACACCGCACAGTCGCACACTCTGGTTGTATTAACATTTGTTGTAAGTTCTTGGGTTTCCTTTCATTAAAGTGTATTTTTAGGTTGCAGCAGACTGATAAATGCAGGCACTGATGAGCAGAACTCAGTTAATGTTGGTAGATAAATTAAATTGGAAGTGCATGACAAATTAGTGAAAACATTTGCTTCAAATGGCAGGAAGCAGAGATTCCTTCCTGTGCGGAGCAGGGAGGAGATTTTCGGTGATAAGAGTCCCGCGGGGATCAGAGATCGTGATGTTGGACGGCAGGAGGACCCGAGCTGCAGACTCCGAGGGGAATCGCCTCTCAGTGCAGTCTGGTAGTTTGTCTTTGTTTTCACGCCGCCTCTGACTCTCTCAGTGTTTGTCGCGGCCGCTGTTGAAACAGGAAGTGGCGGCCTTATTGACTCACTCCAGGGCTTTCCCATAGAGAGCAGATCACAGAGCTCCGGCTTCCTTTGCCTGCACTGCGCTGAAAGATTTTCCAGCTGCCACTTTCTCCGAGCCTCGGCCTCGCTGCGTGTCTGCAGCCCGAGCTGATCTCAGGTCAGACTTCTCCCTACCTGAGTCTCTCCTGCAGCTGTGTGACACCTGGAGGACTTCCTGTGGTCCGTTCAGTCTGCTAATTATGGTCGTTGAGTTAAACTTCAGTTATTATTCGACGAGAATGGATTGGCGTCTGCTTTATATTCTTTTGGGTTTGACCTGCTGGTCAGACAGAAAGTGAAACAATGAGGTCACTGCGTGGAAACGGTGGACGACTGGAGACGATAATCACGGACTCCTGGGCTGCTAAAGCTTTCAAAGCTGTTGGGCAATTATTACAATTATGGTTTTGTCAGTTTCTTTAAATAACGGTGAGAAATCAGGTGAACTGCAGCTAATCTGCCCGCTGTGTTCCCGGCCTCCTTAATTTCACTGTGACGTCTTCAGTTGTTGACCTGCACAGTTACAGGAGAAGAATTAAAAGCATAAACATTTAAAACTTTAAAGTTTCTTTACAGGCTTTAAAGAGTCTTTATAGTCATGCTTTTAGGTAAAAACTAAACGTTGCAGATCCAGAATAATCTTTATTATAATTATGTGATAATCTGGAGCAGCTGCTGGTTTTGTCTTCACACGGTCCTCTGACGTCTTTTATTTATGCAACATCTTGACTGTAAACCGATTGAAAGTATTTGGCTTCATAAAAAGATGACGTGGGTGTCTTTAATGGAATTGTCGATGATCTCACTGGAAGCTAAACATTGGCTTCTTTTTTCAGGAATAAATCCGCTTTAGAAAACTCTTCTGTCTGCGATTGTTTATGCTGATTTACTTTTGTCTCCTCAGGTTTGCTCAGATGATTCAGACTTGTTTGACTACAAAGTCTTTGACTCACCACAGCAGACTTCTAGAGTTTAGCGGGTTGGTCATCACGGACCGCTCGCAGGAAACGTCTCTGATCTGTTCTTATCTGTAAATGATTCCAGTTTATCTTCTTCTTCTTCAGTTTATCTTCTTCCTCCTGTGTGCTCGGGTTTTGACAGACATGGGAAAATCCGTCTCACTGACGTCCTTGGACCAGGAAGTGTTTCCAGATGTTAGATGTGAACTTCATTATAAGTGTCGCTGTTTGCTTTTTAACATGTTACGGGCATAACTGTTAAACGTGCGTGGAGCTGATTGATAATCTTTACTGATCAGCTGGATTACAGTGAATAATACATATGTTTAGATTTGACGTCACAAACACGAGTGAGCGTGTTTGATGTGTTTATTGTTGCTTCGCTGCTTGTTGACCACAAATGGACCCAATCGATCGTTTGATAATTAAGGACGTGTTTTTAAAGCAGTACTTCTTGCGGCTTTACTGCAATCTAAACTAAAAATAGTTTGGGTTGGCGGCGTTTCATGATCAATATTTATTGGTGCACTAATGCAGAGGCGTTTTGTGTGCACGTGTGACCCGACGGCCAGTAACTTCAGGTTGGTTTGCACATCTGTTCTCTGGAGAGAGCTGAGGAGTCTTCATTTTAAAACCTGCCTCTCTCTGCTGCAGCGTGGGAGCACAGAGGATTGTGGGTAGGGAGTGGCGCTGAGCCGCTGCAGATACGACAGGGACGCTAAGATGCGACCTCGAATGGCTCCGACGTCCCCCCCTCCTCCTCCCTCGCCTCAGGGCGACTCCTCGCCATCTGGGTCGGCACAGGCACAAGAAGTCACTGCCAAACTGTCATTTGGGACAAAAACACTCACAGGCAGACGTCTTAGAAACACTGAACGAGGGGGCGTGGCCTCTGAGGTACAGGTGAGACAGAAAACCTGGATGGTGATCATAGTTTATGAGCGGATGAAACACGGCACTTTGTTGGAGTTTGTCTTGGAGGAATAAGGAGAACACAGGAAGCTTCACAGGAAGTTATCAAACGTGTGGACTTTTATTTATGAAGGAGCACGTCGGCCCCAACGCCATCAGCTGTCATTGGATGATTATTGGTCAGCTGATACGTGGGGAGTACGTGTTTTTCATCTATAATTAGTTTGTGTGCTTTCAGTGCATATTAAATTATTAACAGTGTGTTATCTCTGATACTTCTGGGAAATGAAGGCTGGATCACGCTGTGCGAAAGCTTTCCATTCAGTTTGGTGCATCAGTGTCTGTTCAGCTGCAGCGCAGGAAAGGAAACTTTGGTGTGGCTGAGGCTGTGCTGCCCCCTGCTGCTGGTCTGTGGCGGTGCTCGTTTCCTGCACATTGATCGGTCTGTTCCAGCCGGTGTTTAAAGTTGGCAGAGATTTGTAAGATTTCAGTCCTGGTTGCTTAGCACCAGCCGCTGCCAGCAGCTCTTATTAATATATTTGGGGGGTTTAATGTTTGTGGTTGAGGACTACGAACAAAAACAGTGAGCACACAGCGCAGCAACGATCTTCTCCTGTTTATTCTCGGGGTCGTCTGCTGGCAGAAGATCAGCTGATCGGTGAGGTTTGTCATTTGTTCTGATCTGAGATCTGCTGGAGTCGTGTTTTAGGAGTGTTCAGGTGTTCAGCTCTCCGTTTCTCAGTGTGTTTGACAAAAACGAAGCCCTCGGCTGCTGTCAGCTGGTCTCCTCTGGACCGTGAGGTCGGCTGGTTTCGTCTTTCTTTGGTGGATTTTGGATGTTTGGGATCTTCAGCAGGTTGTTTGGTTAGCTCGGAGCGTCCTCACTCTGACAGAGGAGCACATCTCTCTGTTTGGATGGTTTCATTCAGCTCTAATTGAGGTCCAGCAGGGGGCGCCACCTCTACAGCTGTTCACCTGACTGTGCAGGTCAGATACAGGCAGCAGTTTGTTCTGACTGGAACTGATAAAAAGTTTAATTTACAGATTTTGTTTTTCATGTGGCATGACAAACTATGTGTGCCTTATGTAAACCCAAAGTCTTAGTCAAACCAGCTGTGTGTGAACAGCTGCAAACACCTGGATCAGACTTTTCTGTAGTTTTGTTTCAGAGTTTAGCTTCTCTAATCAACATCACCAGTTTTAATGAACTGATGAATGTGCAGACATGTGAAGACCATCTCTGAGTTTAGGGCTTTTGATTGGTCAAAATGAGGATTTATACACATGTGACTTTGAGTGAAATGTTTCCTTATTAAAGTTCCAACAAATCAGTTTTCAAAGAGCTTTGAAAGGTGAAACATCTGCTGCGGCCAGCGATGAGAAGAAAGCCGTGAACCCCACAGCTCGCTGTTGTTTCTGTTTCCGTATTTTTATCGTGTCGAGTGTACGGCGTCTGCCGTAATGAGAGCTGAAGGCGTGAAGCAGCAGCTGAGATCACAGGTGTGCGGAGGTGAGCTGCTGGATCGGGCTGTAGGTCGCTGGGTTGCACGGCTGACCTGAGGTTTGCATGAAACTTCTGTGAGAAACTGGGAAGAATATCTGTGTTTGCAGGTGTTATGTTACCTGTTTCTTTATTTATTTTTACTAAAATACTTCAAGATAAATTCCTGAAGAAAATACATTTTTATTCCAGCCCAAAAGGAGACAAATGTGCAACTTAAGTAGAACATAGATCAGCTGGAAATGTTGATATCTGCCACCACTAGGGGGAGCTGTCCTGCAGCAGGCATTCACCTGACTCAGGTGTTGCTGCAGGTTTGATCGGGTCTTTTGTTTCCTGACTGATTTCCAGCTGGCGTTTCAGAGGGCTCGTTTGTTTTGCAGGCGTCTAAAATGCCTCCCACTCTTCTGTTTTTTTGTTTGTTTGTTTGTTTGTTTAAAAAAATAAATTAAAGCAACACTCACGTTATTTTAACACCTGTATTCCAGGAAATTGGCCTAAAACCAGCATGAACAGCAGCGATGGAGCCTGTTATACTCCTGTTTTCTGTCTGAACTCCCTGAGAGGACTGAGACTACCTGATCCCGCTCACGTGCTCCTGAAACGACCCTGCGTCTCTCTGCAAGCTCCTCGGTGTGGCGGCCGGTCGCCGAGTGGCGTGTAAAAAGCAGCAAGGTCGCTGTCACTGCACACGCTCAGTCTGCTCTCCCGTCTCTGAGCATGTGCAGGCTTCTTGTTTGTCTGCACGTGTGCGAGCCTGACTCAGACTTCCATAACAAGGCGCTCAGACAGACGCACGCCCAGATGGAAGCTGATTGGTTGAAGTGTCTAAAGTGTAATGAGAGCCTGAGCGTCTTGCTCCAGTCTGTCTGTGCTCGGTTTAAGGCGTCTGAATCAAGCGCCGTGATTGGTGTGTGTCTTTTTTCTTTTTTTCTTTTTGAAGGGCAGTAAGTTTGGTGACCTGAGTCCTAAAACTACACTACCCATGATCCTCAGTCGCTGCTAAACCTGGGTCCAGTGTGATGGTAGTAAAGCACAGTTCACCCAGTCTGAAGCCTGAACTTGATGGTTGTTATTATCTTTAAAAACATCTTGTGATTATTGAACTTTTTAGTGGGGAGCGATGTTTCAGTCGAGTTGGACTTAAGAAGCCGGGGTGGGATCGACTCGTCAGCAGAAAGGCGAAGCCGAGGAGCTCCTGCCTCCAGCAGCAGCACAAGCTCTCTCTGAACAGCTGAAAATAATACAGAGGTCATCGATGAGTAAACGGACTTCTCCTCTGCACACTGCTGTTTGTGGTAACCGCTCACTACCCATGATCCTTAGCTGCTGTTGGGGGATTGGGTTTGGATGATGCGCTGCTGGTTTTCAGGTTGCAGGTACTGGGACTTGGGAGCTGTGTCTGCTGTTCTTTAGGCCCGCAGCTGTGGGATAAACAAGTTTTATTTGGATGTTTTGAGTCGTTTACCAGAAATATTGGAGCTCAAACTGTTGGTGGATTTATTGATTGGACACTAAATGGAAAATAATGTTAAACTAAATGAATATTTTCAGTATTGATGAAGTAAAATAATGAAAAACTCAAAAACTATTTGCCGACTCCAGCCTGTAAAATTACAAATGTAAACATTTAAAGCTGATGTCTTTTGTAGTTTCCTGATGTGGGCTGAGTGATTGATTTTAGAAATAATCAACAGATTAGTCGTCAATAAGCCCGATCGGCTCATTCCTCTGATGTGAAGCAGCTTCCTCAGAATCTGGTTTAATGGTACAGAGCTCCTTTCGTCTCACTTCTCACATTTTCTCTCTTCACCCTGAATGACTAACACACACCGAGGAGGCGAGCGGCAGACAGTGGGTGGACGTGTGTCTGAGAGTGTGAGTGTGTGCGCGTGTGTGTGCGCGCGTGTCTGAGAGTGTGTGTGTGTGCGCGTGTCTGAGAGTGTGTGTGTGTGTGCGCGTGCGTGTGCGCGCGCGTGTCTGAGAGTGTGAGTGTGAGAGACGGAGATAAAGCGGCAGATTTCGGGTGGAGCAGAAGGTACAGAGTGAATCTGACCGACTGTCTGTTTGTCTTTCTGTGCTGGTTCTTAATTGGAGCGTTACTCTGCAACACACACACACACACACACACACAGGATGAGATTGGGGGGGTTGTTTATGTTGATGTATTCAAGATTCTCTTCGGTATCAACATATTTTAGAAGAGACCAAGAAAGGAAGTGACTTAAACAGAAAGCCCCTCAGACGTGCTGCAGTCACAAACACGTCGCTGCTGTTACAGGAGGAATAAAGGGTTAATAGGAGGCTTAATTGATTAGAATTAAGGCTTTTGAGAAGTGGAACGAAAATCATACATGATTCCAAACATTTTTTACAAATAAATAACTGCAAAGTGGGGTGTGTGTAATTATTCAGCCTCTGAGTCAATACTTTGTAGAACCACCTTTTGCTGCAGTTCCAGCTGCCAGTCTTTTAGGGTCTGTCTCTACCAGCTTTGCACATCTACAGACTGAAATCTTTGCCCATTCTTCTTTGAAACAGCTCCAGCTCAGTCAGATTAGATGGGCAGTGTTTGTGAACAGCAGTTTTCAGATCTTGCCACAGATTCTGGATTGGATTTAGATCTGGACTTTGACTGGGCCATTCTAACACATGGATATGTTTTGTTTTAAACCATCCCATTGTTGGCTTTATGTTCAGGGTCGTTGTCCTGCTGGAAGCTGAACCTCCGCCCCAGTCTCAAGTCTTTTGCAGACTCCAAGAGGTTTTCTTCCAAGACTGCCCTGTATTTGGCTCCATCCATCTTCCCATCAACTCTGACCAGCTTCCCTGTCCCTGCTGAAGAGAAGCCCCCCCAGAGCATGATGCTCCCACCACCATATCTGACAGTGGGGATGGTTCAGAGTGATGTGCAGTGTTAGTTTTCCACACATAGCGTTTTGCATTTTGGTCTCATCTGACCAGAGCAGCTTCTTCCACATGTTTGCTGTGTCCCCACATGGCTTGTGGCAAACTGCAAATGGGACTTCTTATGGTTTCCTGTTAACAATGGCTTTCTTCTTGCCACTCTTCCATAAAGGCCAACTTTGTGCAGTGCACAACTAATAGTTGTCCTATGGACAGATTCCCCCACCTGAGCTGTAGATCTCTGCAGCTCGTCCAGAGTCACCATGGGCCTCTTGGCTGCATTTCTGATCAGCGCTCTCCTTGTTCTGCTGTGAGTTTAGGTGGACGGCCTTGTCTTGGTAGGTTTACAGTTGTGCCATACTCCTTCCATTTCTGAATGAAGGCTTGAACAGTGCTCCGTGGGATGTTCAAGGCTTGGGAAATCTTTTTGTAGCCTAAGCCTGCTTTACATTTCTCAGTAACTTTATGCCTGACCTGTCTGCTGTGTTCTTTGGACTTCATGGTGTTGTTGCTCCCAATATTCTCTTAGACAACCTCTGAGGCCGTCACAGAGCAGCTGTATTTGTACTGACATTAGATCACACACAGGTGCATCTATTTAGTCATTAGCACTCATCAGGCAACGTCTATGTGCAACTGACTGCACTCAGACCAAAGGGGCTGAATAATTACGCACACCCCACTTTGCAGTTATTGATTTGTAAAAAATGTTTGGATTTTCGTTCCACTTCTCACGTGTGCACCACTTTGTGTTGGTCTTTCACCTGGAATTCCAATAACATTGATTCATGTTTGTGGCTGTAATGTGACAAAATGTGGGAAACTTCAAGGGGGCCGAATACTTTTGCAAACCACTGTAACTCGTGCGTTGTGGTTTCAGAGCTGATGGGAGACGCACAAAAGCTCGTGATCCCGCCACGTGCTCAGATCCTCCTGAACTGTAACCAGAGACTAAACGAGAATCAAAGGACACAAACGGCAGTCTGCACTGATGCTGCCAAACCTCCTACTGTAATATCAGTTAAAGCGTTAGGTAATGTTAGTCACAGTGTTTAAATTGTTAAACATTATTAAACATGTACTGTGTCAGCCAACATCAGCAGCAGCTTTACTGCAGAAACCAGCTAATGTTCACAAATCAGGTTAAAAAGCTGCTATTTTTATTTTTCCTGATTTAGTGGTGATGAGGGTCGATGTGTTTACAAAGAGACTCAGTGTCTGAGACTAGTTTCTACATTTCTGCCATTAGTTTTAAGTTATTAACGAGGTTGAAGGACCTGGTTTATGTCGGTTGCTGTTTTTGTTGTAGCTCGTCTGTAGTGAGATGAAGTGTGATTCAGTCAGATGATTAATGAATATTAAAAATACGAATAAACGGTGATCAGTGAAACTTTAGAGCAGTTATATCAACTTTACTGTCCAGAACTGGTGCAAAGAAACAAAAACCAGCCGAGCAGTAAAAGTGACGAAAGTTAAAAGTCGTTGTCATGAAATGAATTTAACACTGTCGCGCTAAACAACAGGAGAGAGAGAGAGAAATAAAAATGATCCGGGCTGATCGGATGGTTCGTCTTCCGTTTGCTCGTTCCTGTCAGATTTCCATGAAACGTGGGGCTTAGTCCGTCCTGGAAGAGACTTTTGGACAGATGTGGATCCAGGATCGTTTTCTTCATCAGAAGCACGGGCTAATGCTCTCAGCAGGAAGTTGTGCCCCCTGGTGGCTGTTAGAAAGGCGGCAGGTTTGAGGCATCTGTGCGCCGGTTCACTTTTCAAACCCGGAAGCTTCGTCCATCTTTTATGTAACGCCGCCGTCAGCCCAGCCGACCAATCGCCTGTCGTATCTTCTTCTTCGCTGTCAGATTAAAACGCACCTCTCTGATGGAGGGAGCGCTCGCTGCTGTGTGTGGGCTCGCGCTTCCTCCTCAGTGTCCTCCTCTTCCTCCTCTCCTCCACATCACTGACTCTGTCCTACATCACTCTACCTTCCCTGAGGATACACCCCCACTCTCTCTCTCTCTCGCTCTCTCTCTCTCGCTCTCTCTCTCGTTCAACCCTCCTCGTTTCCGATGAGTCATGTGACCAACCTCTCTCGCCTCCCCCCGCTCCCCAGAGACCAATCACACCCCCACAGAGGGACGCTTTACGAACACACAGCAGCCCTCGCTCTCTCTCGTCATCATCGCGGGAGAGAGAGAGAGAAAGATAGAGGAGGAAAACAAGCGTGAGGACGAGGGAGAGAGGAGTCCGGGCGTGCGCCTGAGAGGAGGTCAAGAGGGAGAGGAAAACATTCAACCAGCAGAAGAAGAAGAAGGAGGAGGGGTCAGCAGGGAGGAGGAGGGGGAGGTTCTCCCTGAATGAAGGAAGAGCTCTGGGAGTCGTTTCCTCCCCGCCGTGATGGAGCGATGCGAGGAATGAGGGCGGATGGTGAGAGCAGGGAGCAGCAGCAGCAGCAGCAGTGGAGGAGGTGGAGAGGCAGGAGGTGGAGGCGGAGGAGGAGGAGGTGCTGCTGGGGGAGCCGCAGCCGGAGGCGGACGGCGCGGGAGGAGCCGGCAGCGCTCCCGGAGGAGGCGGCTGTCGGCAAACTGCCCCGGCGTCGACAAGATGTCCCCCAGCAAGAAGGTGGAGTGCTTCTCGCCCATGCTGTGCCACTGCAAGGTGGCCTGCACCAACAGCACCATCTCCCTCATGTTCGGCTGCAAGGTGGGTGTAGGAGGGGGCGGGGTCGTCGGTGAAGTGGGGTCACGGCGAGGGGGCTGGGTTGGTTTGTGGTAGGTTAAAAAGTAGAAACCCAAAATAAAGTTTGAGGAAAAGTCTCCCGATCATCGTTAAATGACGCCAGAACGTCACAAGTTACAAAAACGAGTTCGGAGAAATGTTTCTGAACGCTCGGAGACGAATCCTCCTGCAGACGCCGAGCTGCTCAACGTCTGAACGCGAAAGCCTGACAGGCGGGTCACATGACTGTCGTTTACCAGTTAACTACGATTTCTTTTGCTGTTTTGTTGTTTTGTTTTTGTTGACTGTCTAAATCTTTGTGAATCTTGAAAAGCGCCGAATTTATGATTCTAAAAACAAAACCTCAGGTTGGGTCGTCGAGCCGACCCCCAAACGATCCTCGGCTGAGTTTAATACAGTTGAAGATGTCCCGTCTTTGAGCAGCGGCTTCAACGGAAGGTAAACATTTTCATCCCAACAAAACTGAAACTGATCCCAGGTTCAGTGCAGATTTTCAAACTCGTTGGGAATCGCTGTCCTCACGTTTGCATCAGCAGAGGCCAGATTGGCCCTGATCAGGTCATCCTGATCCAGTCAGAGCGATAAGTGCTGAGACTTCAGCGTTTCATCATGGGATCACAGGATTTGTCCGTTTATTTCCAGAAATAAGAAACGAACAGAAACTACACGACGTTTTTGATGACGATGGTCGCCGTGCTGGATGAGGAGAATTTAACCTTTTTATGTCACATCTCCATGGTCGTTCTGGGCGTTATAAATCAGGAGGCGCTGGCCAGCAATGATTTCTGGGTAAAAAATTTAAAACCATGAGCGGCGCTGTTCGTGGTTCTGACTACATTTCAGTGTCACTGAGCTACAGCAGCGAAAATCTTTCCTCTGGAAGAAAAACGTCAGCTCTCCGTTTGTTCATCGGTCTTTCTGGCGCACTCGTCCGTCTGCTAGGATGCTGCGGGCGTCTCGTAGGTAGCATCAGTTTTATAATGCTCGTCGTACACGATGCCGTCTTTCATCTCCAGCTCCGGAAACACACTCTTAGATTTCCCATAATCCACCTCCACAGCTGCATTTGTGAGGATTCTTCAGGGTTGTGTTTTAAATGGATGAAAACGAAATGATTTCCTATTTAAATCAAACACTTTGTTGCATTTAAACGTCAGCGTGATTTCAAACACAGGATAAAGTTGCTGTATGTGTGTATTTATGCTGTTTACACTTCAGTGCATGTACACGTGTGGAGTAATCAGAGTAAATCGAGCTCATCTTCATTGAGATGGAGCTCCAAAGCTTGATGATGTGCCGTCAGGTTCCTCGGTGACGAGCTGGTATTAAATGAAAGTGTTTACACCGGCCTGCTGAAGAGTGCAGCCCAGATTATTCTGATCTTTAAAATGAGCCGGCGGTCTCACAGAGAAGTCGTTAACATTTGCTCCTGTGATAAAATGGAATAAATCTTTGATGGTGATCATCGCCGCTGCAGTCACACGGGTCTAAATTTACTTCTACAACCAATCAGTAGCTGCTGATGTTTTCTTACATAAAGCTGTGCAGGAGCAGCGATGGCTGGACTGTGAGCGTAATCAGAAGTGTGTGGGTGAGACAGAAAAGCTGCAGGGCACGTTGTCAAACGCACACTCAGACGAGCTGCGAATCACAACCCTGAAAACGATGAACATATAAACCTGCTCCTGCTGTGTCCTCCCGCTCTGCTCCTGTCAGGCGACTGCTGAGGGGGAAATAACCCGTGTTCGCTGGCTGTCACCGAGCGGCTGTGTTTACCGTTGTGACCTGACGCCATGCCATTGGCCGCCCGAGCTGCCCGTCGCGCCCCGCTCTCCGTACCGTCCAATCGGAGGCTGGGTTTGAAGCGTCGCTGAGGCGCGATTGGCTGGCGGGGAGCGTCAGCGGCAGGCTGGAGGGCACGTGCGTGTGTGGTCATCATGTGCTGTGCAGGGAAACGCCAGCGAACCGAAAGCTCGCTCCCTCGTGAGCTCTGCTGTCAGCCGAGAGACGTCAGGGCACGGCGTGCACACAGAGACTCTGCAGAACTCATGAAATGTTCACACGTTTTAACAGATTTACTGTCTCAGTACTGAAGAAAAAACCCATAAATGCACAAATATGGAGACAAATGAACCTGAAAAGGATCCAAAGTAAAGACGCACTTACAGTTAACAGATTTCATCATGTTGCTTTCTGTTCACCACCTCTGCATGTTTGACTTTGATCAATCTGTAGAAGCCAAGAAAGTTTCCCACGAGCTGCACGGTTACAGAGGTGATATCACGACTGCAACAATAAAACAGAACCTTCAGGGAGTAAAATTATGATAATTATGACGTCATGTCAGAGAGTAGACGGAGTATTTGAATTACAATGATCATGGCAGCGTGGTGGCCTCACAGCAGGCAGTCCAGAGAGATGCCAGTCAGGTCTCTGGGAGCGAGTTTGTGCATGATCTCTGCATTTATTACAAACTGTAGTGTTGTGAGAATAAGGCAGAGTAACTACGCAGTTTAATGTCTCAGTGGGGATTACACTCTGGAGATCACTGATTGGAGGAGACAGATCAGGTGTCTTTTTAAACTCAGCCAGTCGTCAGAGGGGCACCAGCAGACCCGAGGATGTACAAAGTGATCGTATAAACTACTTTAACAACCTTTCATTTAAAGAACTTGCTGTGAGCAGCTTCACACATCTTCAGAAAAACAATAAATCTGTTTTTCCACGTTTCAAATCATGTTTTAGTAAATTTGGATTAAACTTATTATGACAAACAAGTTAATTCAGGAAGATGTCCCGATTTAAACCCCAGTTGCTCTTTAATGCTCCATGTGTATGAGATGGGGTGTCTTTAAACCTGTGGTGGCTCAGCCTCTCCTGATCGTGTCCGCCGGCCTGCTCGGCTGTTTCCTGTTGTGCGGCTGTGTCTGAGCGTCTTTGAGGAAACGATGAGCGTAAAAACTTTGCTGTTCAACAAACGGCTCCATTTTTCATGTCTCGCAGCTCGTTTCCGTAATTGCTCTTCTCTTCGTGCCGGCCCTTGAACGACCCCTCTTAATGTGATTTCTGTGTACGTGAGCAACACGTCACAGTCGTCCTCCTTTACTTGATTCAACTCCGAGGCTTCAGATGTCTCTGTTGGTCAGATCAAGTCGACTTCTTCCAACGATCTGGCATGAAATTACAGCCGAGGAAAACAAAGAAGGAATTCTTTACTGAAGCGGGAAAAACTGGAAGATTTTCTCTTGATTTGAGATGCTCAGACTACTGAAGCCCGGATTAGCTTCACAGGAAGTTTAAAGGAGACGGCTCACCCCAAAAGCTCTCATTTTCCATCTGCCCTGTTGAGCCGTTGTTTTTCCCGAGTGTTTTGAACTAAATCAAGTGCTTAAACTCGGAAAACTTGCACCGATTCTCAGCTGGAAAACATGGATTGGCAGCTCCAGGTTGTTGAAGTTAACTCAAAGTCTTTTTCTCTTGATGAAAACCAGAGTTGGAGATTGGCAGACGGATTGGTAGTGAGGGCTCAGCTGTTGATCTGCAGGTGGACTGATGTTCCTGTCCTCGCCTGTGACCACGAGCTGGTGGTGACTGAAAGGTGGTCCGACCGATAACGCGATGTTTTCTGAATGGGATGTTTTTAACGTTCCTAAGAGCATCTGATTGTTCTGGAAACTCCTTTAACCAAACTCTCGGAGCTCATTGATCCCAACCCTTCGTCTCTTTAAAGTTGGTGCTTTTAATTTGGCGGTGTCCTCCCGTTTATGACCTGACTGGCTCTCAGGTGATGTCACAGCAGAAGTAGGGGAAGCTATTCAGACTCAGAGCAGCGTCTGTCCCAGTTGACCTCTTGGCCCTCTGGGCTTTGATTGGGCAATAACCCATCGCCTGGAGGAGGAGGGGGAGGGGTTTGTGGTATCATGTGGAGCAGCGTGTTGACCTCTGAGCTGTGGTTCAGGAGCCGCTCGGATTACTCCCGTGTGGATCAGGGTTTGATTGGAATCTGGTGTTAATCTGTCGGGATCGGGATGCTCATAAATCAGGAGCTTAGACGTTCACACGGAGACGGTCGGAGTGCGAGCTGCCGCCGCCGCCGCCACTTCTGCTCTGCTCACAGAGCTAGACTCACAGACTAGTCTTAATTAAGTCCCATTGCTCGGCTGCCATCGACCGCTCTCACAGCCACTCACTCGATACATTGTGCCGGAAGTTATCAATCATTGTGGCGTCGAGTATTTAGGGAGCTGCTGTCTTTTTCTGAACCCATTTTCAGACTTTTGAACGGCCGTCTCTCCGGGTTTGTGAGATCATCTCGATTCACAGATCAGACCGACGGCTGTCAGATTCAAACGAGAGCGACGTATGAGGACCTTCTGCTCTTCACAGAGCGCATATTAATGAGCTCATTTCACATGTTATTAATAAAGCTGGAAGAAGAGACGAATTTAAAATTCCAGCCCTGAAAAACTGCAGATTTAGAGTCTGGAGCCTCAGGCCCGTCGATACACTGCACCAGTTTAACGTCTGTGGCACAGACGAGCAGGAACAAGACCAGGACCTGGATGTTTTTAGCATCGCTCACTGGAGGAAACTTCAAAAAGTTCAGGTGAACTTTACAGAGTTGTCACCCTGTGGGTCAGACGCTGCTTGAAACCAGTTACAGCTCATGAACACTGTGGTTTTTACCATCTCGTGTCGTCGCAGGCTTGTTTAATTTAGTCATCTCACTTTGATCACACAGCCCTGTGGGTCCTGATGAAGGGCCTGAATCACAGAGCTTCTCTTTGGCCTATCAGTGACTGTAACATGTAGATTGCAGCCAAACAGTGTACCTAATAAACTGTCCTTTGAGTTTTTACCTCACTCGTGTAGAAAGCATGTTTAAAAGCTAAATAAATGGGCAGTAAATCTGATCTCAGACCAGCAGCGTGTGCTTAGCGTGTTTTTCTGTTCTGCTCTGCGGCTTTTAACGACACAAACAGCAAAGTCCTCCAGTTAGGTGGTGGTGAGTGAGTCCTCCGTCTCTTTGCATTCCTCTTCATCACCCCCTGAATCATCCAGCAGCCCTCCTCCTCCTCCTCGTCCTGAACATCCTGCTACATCCTCTCTGCGGTGATGCTCCTATTTATAGCAGCTTTTGGCAGGCAGGAGTCGGCGCTGTGCCGCCTCCTCCTCCTCGACAGCTCTCAGAGAAATGAGGAGGAGGAGGAGGAGAGGAGGAAGCTCTCTTCATGCAGAGAGTGTCATCAGTGGAAACCTCCCCGTTGCCTCCCACGTCCACACTTCCATTTGTGCTGCGGTCCACGGTGAGTGGGCTCGGCGTCTCGCTGATGGACCCTCTGACGTTACGCCGCATCGCTGCTTCAAACCTTTATTTCTCTTTGAATGTGGCCCATGTGGGCCCGGGCAGAGGGATTCGAACCTGTGACCTGATGCTTGGTTTGCGTGTGAGCGTCGCAGCGCTTCGATCTGCTTGCAGCTGCCTGATGCTTCGCCGACTGCCGCTTCACATCCAGCTCGAACTGCTCGAACATGCAGCTACCTGGATGATTAACCAGAGCAGAAGCTTCTCGTGTTCAGTCACAGGTCAGGTCAGAGCAGCGCCTGCAGTGGAAACTGAATCTTTGACCAATAAAACAAAAAAACAACCCTGATGATGACTTTAAAATGTTTGTAGGAGAGATGGCTGAAAACTATGAATAATTAGTAACTAAACTTTAACCTCAGAGGAGTCGAGCTGTGGCGACCTTTAGACTCCCCGTGCTGCTCTCTGCCAGATAGTTTATATGTAAGCTGACAGGTTTCACACACAGCTGTGGTTTCAGTGGATTACAGTCTGTGGATGGAGCAGGCTCTGAAAAAGGTAACAGGATCGATGATCAGCGTTTCTGAGGACTGGAAGAGCCGTTAGCGTTTGTGTTTTCTAAGCAGAGAAAACACAGACGCTCACTCTGCTGGATTCTCACTGTTTGCTGGTGTAACTCGACTTGATGACTGTTAACAACGAGAAAATCGGCGGCACTGTCGTGCAGACTTTACATGCTTGTAGTTCACAGCTCTAACGGAGAGATTTTCTTATTTTAGGTTTAGGAATCTCGCTGAACCCACTCAAAAACAAAAGCCTGTTTCCTGCCAGGACGAGTGATGAGTAACCTCGCTGTTCCTCGAGTGCTGCGGCGCCTTGGTGAAGCCTTCGATCTGAGCTGCAGAGGAGCGTTTCTCTACGCTGACCTCAGCTGCTGCCGCCCTCACTTTTATCTGCTCTTCAGCACCATATGCCCCTACAGCGGCGGCGGGCGACCCGACCTCGCCTTAGCTGCAAGTCATCGCGTCCCCTGGGCTCCTGGTCATGTGACCTGGCCCCTTCTGTCCGGTCCCTTCCCAGCTGTCTCAGCTGATTTTTCAGTTCTGTGCAGGAAGCAGGAGGCTGAAGATGCTGAACCGTCAGCGGTGCTTCCCCTCGGTCACGTAATCTGTGTTAATCTGTGGAGGGAATCCCAGCAGTTACTCCAGTAATTAAAGCAGGAATTAATCAGCCCGCACACCAGCGTTCAGCTTCACTTCCTGCTTTCAAATACTCAAACGACATAATCAGGCCACAGCGCTACAGAGCGCGCTCACCACGATGTGTTTTCCTTCTCTGGCTTCGCTGAGCCCAATGCGATCAATCGGGCTGAGAGGTCACACGAAGCGGTTATCAACTGGATAAGTTGCCCGGGGTTTATCCTAGCTGTGGAGGAGTCGGAGATTACAGCAGATACTCCGTTAAGTGAAAGTTCAGACGCGTGTGAGACGGTTTAATTCTTCCAGCTGAAGCTCTGATTACAAATATCTGATATCAGGTCAGTTCCAGGATCACACATGAAGCAAAACCACACAAGAGAAAGCTGGAGTAAAGTTGCTTCTGAGAGTCTGTAGGATGTGGTTCCACACCTGCTCATCTGTTACCATAACAACATAATGTTCTCTGGAGCAGGTTCGGTTTCCATGGTGAAAACACTTCTTCGTGGACATGTTCGCCTTACTGTTCGCGCGACTGTTGACCTCGCGAGCAGCTGCTGTCACAGAAGCTCATGAAAATGTAAATCTAAAAGTTTTCATCTCAGCGGTGGTCTCCCGTCGCCGGGGTTCCGGCTGTTCGGGGACGTAGGTACAGAGGCCGTGCAGCTGTAGGTGATCGGTGGACGTTCTGCAGAAGCAGAGTCAGACGATGTGATTGGCAGCATGCAATTAACACGAGTCTCGTCCAGCTGCACGGTAATCATGCACCCGTGAAATTATTCCTCCTCTTAATCGAGGTTATCTGCGTTTCAGATTTCTGCAGCGAATCATTATTTTTAATGATTAACTGAAGTGAAAGTGTTCGTATTAGTGATGATCTTCAGGCTGAAGCAGCAAGATTCAGTTTTACTGTGAGGTGTGACAGCAAACCGTCATCTGAAGAGAGGTCAAAAACACGTCAGCAGACATGTTTGAGTTACAGCACGAGGCCTGCTCGCCGCTCAGCGTAACGTTTGTACCGCTGACCTGAAACCGTGCAGAGCCCAAAACAGTAAAAAGTTACTAATAAGTTAAAACCTTTTAGCTTGTGATGGTCATGTCTGTATGATGTGCTGGCTGTAAGTCATAAGTGAGCAAACTAAAGTGACCCAGAAAGACTGATCCAAACACTGGGTGACAGTTCCTCTAATGACCACTAGAGGCTCCAGCAGAAATAAAGATGTTTACAGCCTGGTCTCTGGAGCTGACGCCTCCCTCATCACTGTATTCATAAGCAGCCAGGCTGTGCAGGTTTAGAAGAGTTGAGCTAATCCACTTATTTATCCACTTATTCTGAAGTTTACACAGGTTTGTTTTAAATATAGTCCTTCGAGCGACCTTACTCTGAACCTTCAGAGCTTCAGCGAGTCGACGGGTGACTCATGGCGGCATCATCCATGTTTTCAGTGGACGAGGAGAAAACTGTTTCGTTTCCATAGAATAAGCTACAGTGGTCGTGACATCACACACAGTCCTCTGTGTGGTGCTGTCATTAACAGCTGAGCGGTGTCTTGCATTGTTTAGCAGTTAAAGCAGGCGTGGAGGCAGAAATCGCAGCTTCAGTTTGATAAAATAACAGAGAGGTTTGGTGGAAGCAGTCAAGAGTGCTGAACACGACTCGGAGACAGAAACTACTCCAGTGTTTTTCCAGGACGATCATCTCAGACTGGACAGTTCGAGCTCCTTCTCACGGCCGGATGTCTGAGCTTCCTGAGCTTCCTGCGACCTTCCTCTGTGTTTGTCCCAGCTGGGCTAATCATGTGTCTCTCCTCTCAGACCGGCTTCATGATGCAGAGATCGGAGCTCTGTGGGGACCACGCCATCTGCTGCTAGTTTTTGCATCTTTGTTTTGGTCTTCCTCTGATCAGAATTGTGTGTCCTGCCATCCTCAGCCTGTGTGTGACAGTGAGAGAAAAGCTGACGCCTCCACAGCCGGTTCCTCCATAAAGAGCCAGCAGTCAGGTTAGGTCAGCATCAGACTCCATGTCTGTGCAGATCCGACTGCTGCCGACGCAGCCTCGACCTCATTTCCATTTGGACTTCCTGCTGGATCTGAGAAACATCAGCTCACAGTCAGGCTTCCTGCAGCCTCACAGACCTGCACGGGTTTTGTAACAGCAGCTCAGCTGTAATTCAGCCAGTCTGACAGGATGAAGGTGTGATGGAGGCACCTGCACCGACATCAGGGGGACTGCTGTAGTTTGAAACATGAATCTGACGATGCTGCTGAGAGCTGCATCAGAGACATTTCAAATGAGACTGAGGTTTTTGAAGAATGTGATGGCACTCAGCAGCTGGAAGTCATGGTGTGGATGTTTTAGACCAGGCCGTGTTGACACCAGAGTTTTGGTGCTGTTATGAAGTTGAAATGAGTCGCTGTGCCTCAGACTTGTTCAGATTCACACTCTACATCTGTGGGTGTCGTCTGCGTGCCGCTGCCGCCTCTGTGCCAGCTGTCGTCGTCCTTCTTGAATTCACCAAACGCTGGCCGGCTGGCGCCTCTCAGCCTGATGAACGGAGGTGTTGCCCTTCGCGCTGTTTGCTGGCTCTGCGCCGGTCAGCAGAGGGATCGGGAGGACGGAGGCGTTAAAGGTTCAGGCCCTCAGCGATGATGGGAGGTCTGCAGTTTGAGGCGCTGCTCGTCCAACAGCTCAGCTTCTGACCTGCCGGCTGATCCGGCCCACAGCCACTCAGGCGTGGGATAATCCCGTTCAGCCGCAGCTTAGCATCTCTTTGAAGTTGCTGCTGAAAGTTTCCGAGGTTCTTAGAGCGCCGTCAGGGTTTCACCAATCTGCCTCACGGCAAAACCTCCGACTGCAGCAAAGCGGGATCAGTGTTTGAGACCCTGATCGAGAAAAAGCCAAAACACTGGAGCCAACACCCGGCTCTGAAATCATCCCGAGATCCTGTCAGCACGTTATAAATGTACTCAGGTTACTCCTGATTTTTTTTCCCCCCCTTTTTAACCCATTAAAGTTGAATAATTCCCCCTCTTTAAAATCCCTGAGTGAAAACAGCCCCTGAAAGCCGAGGATTTCCTCAGAAACACTCACAAACCCCCATTTCTCCGACTCTGAAGCAGGCAGAATGAAAACCAGCAGAGAGCTCAAACCCTTGGATTTTCTCTGCATTATTCTCTTTGCTCCGATATTAAAACCAAACAATAAGACTTTGACGCTGAGAAATGCCGATCCAGCTGTGAGTGAAGAGGATGTAAGCGTTGGAGTAGCTCGGCAGTTATAAAGAAACTGTTTAGTGTTACAGCACAAATGAAACTGTGGCTAAACTGTGATCATACGTGTCTGTTTGTGTCATGTGACCTGAAAGCCTCGTCCAACGCGCTTCCTGTGCTGCTGTGTGTATACGAGCCTAACCAAGACACTGCCCGGCGTCGGTAACCCTCCAAAGCTGCGCTGGTGTTGTCTCCATTCATCAGCCACACTCATCATTATGTTGGAGCTGAGCACAGTTTGACTTTCTTTAGAACTGAAACAAACACTGTTTTAGTCTCTGAGGTCGGGATTCACACGTATCGAGTCTTTTAAATCGACTTCTGTTGGTCTCACTCTCATTTCTGAATTTAGTTCTTGTCCTTTGGGGCTCGTTTAACGCTCCTCGTGTTCAATTAGAAACACTCGCATTTTTCTTTTCAGACTCCTCAAAGACTCTTCGAAGTGTTGAGATGAAATAATAATAAAAACGCGCTGATGTTTCTTTAGCCGAGCCTCAGATGGTGGACTGAGTGTTTTTACTTTCGCAGCACTTACTGGAGCTGCATTAACTTCTATTTTCCTGAGCGTGGGCGAGCTGCCTGCATGTTCTCACAGTTTGTCTCAGCTGTTTAATTCTCAGTGGACTGGAGACGAATTTAGTCCATAAAAGTGTTTCTTAAAGTCAGGCCGACACAGACGGAAGGTTGCAACAATGTTACCACTGCCCTCAGATCGAGCAACGTGATTGGCTGCTGAAGCGTTTAAGTCCGTAGCTCCTTCACTGGGTTTTTTTTTTTTTCTTTTTTTAATAGGGAAAAGAAAGACTTACTTTCATAAAGAAACTTTATGATTTTAGGAAACAAATAAATCCTGCGATCTTAGTTTTTGGTTGAAATGTTTTCAGTCGGTTGAATTCCTGTTACACCTCCGTGATGTTCAGGTTTCTGATGTCCTCCTCCCGCTCAGCGAGTTGGCGCTCTGAAAAGTGCCCATCACTCGGTTTGGTTACGTAACCGCGTCTGTGCAGGACCGTCGAGTCGTTCACCTGTCACACTGAGCGTCTCTCCTCCCAAAGCCAGAAAACAGATGAGTAAGACTGGAGAGCTCTGACTCATCAAGATGTGAAGGCTGCCGATCAACGGACGAGGCCTCCGAGGAGGACTTCTGCTCTTTTTCCATTTATATCCTTGTTTTTATTTTATAAACTACACCGACTGGAGCTCTGACCACAACAGAGACCCAAGCTGTGATTGGATGTTTGTTGGAGAGGTGCACTCTGGGACTTGAGTTTCTTCTCTTGCACAGGTTTTCTTCACCTGCACCGATGATTCAGTCACAAGGGTTTGGTGCTGACGAGCAGTGAGTCACCTCCTTTTGTTGAGAAAAGCAGTCAGAGGATCAGAGAAGGATTATCCTTTAAATGGACTGGTTCTTATATAGCGCTTCTCTACTCTGAGCACTCAAAGCGCTTTATACAACTAATTCATTCACCCATTCACACAAGCACTTCCAAGCTTAAGTATCTAACATTCACACACATTCACACTCCGATGGCTGCATCGGAGAGCAACATGGGTTAGTATCTTGCCCAAGTATATTTGGCATGCAGACTGGAGCAGCCTGGGATCGAACCACCGACCTTCCGGTTAGTGGCTGATCGGCTCTGCCACGCTGGCGTTCTTTCTGAATTCCTTCCTGGGAATAACAAACTCACTTGGTGACACCTCCAGCTCACCAAGGCCAATCAGAGCCCCCAGAATTTTGGCTCTGTGGACCCGTGGGTCACATTACTGACCAAAAACTGCCCGTTTAGAAAGCTGAAACACAGAAAAGCAGGTTAGCTCATGTTTGGGTTTAAAATTTATTACAAAAAAGGTTTTAAATATCAGGTCTCTGCTGGTTTGTTTGTCTTTTATCGCTTTGTTTTCCCTTCTTTACGTTGAGGTTTTTGTTTTGTTAGTTTGTTGCGTTTTCTTCTCTGTAAATAATGAACCCGTAATTACTGATTCTCACCACATGGTGGAGCCGCCTGCACTGTTGTTGTGCTCGAGTGGAGAGTTTCATGAAGATGTGTCGTGTATAATCGTGACAGCTGCTCCTCCCCGAGCCTGATTCTTTTGGTGGTTCTTCCTCCCCGCTGTCGCTGCTCATAGCGGTTCAACTCATTGAACTAGAGTTGTTGTCACATTGCTGTTGGCCCCGTTTTGCTGATTTTTGTGTTTTCCTGTTGCAGAAGTACAGGCACCACGATGAGGACTCGTCCCCCCAGGACCAGAGCTCCCCCCAGCTGACGGAGGAGGCGGGGGGCCCAGAGCTGGTCCAGGTAGCAGAGAAGAACCTTTCCCTGATCGAGAATGTGCACGGCTACGTCACCCACGCTCACATCTCACCAATGAAGGTAGGAGATGGCATTGTCTCAGCCTCCCGTCTCTCTCATTGGTCCAAACGGCGACTTTACTGGCTTCTCTTTCAAACAGTCAGCGAGCCACAGCCTTCATTTCAGACGTCCGTCACAGTCAGATCATTGATGAGCGGTGCATCATTATGTTCTGTAGCTGCAGCAAATAAAAAGCTTGCTCTCAGTTTCAGTGAAAACCTGCTTCTGGAGGTTTTTAATGTAATGTTTTTAAGTCCAACGGTCCTTCTGAAAAGACCTGGCTGAGCCAACATTCAGGCAAAATCCAAGATTTCAGCTCATAAAATATTCATGTAACGGGAACGTTTCATGGTGCACGAACGAGCCTGATATTCTGACCAGAGTTTGTTAAAATGCCAGTGAAGTTAAATGTTTTCATGTGTTTCTCATCTCTTTACATTTGTTTCCTGATGGCGACTTTTCGTGTTTATGTGTGCACACCAATCAGAGTCGCCGCATTCCACTTTAATCAGTCGATCAATCGACGAAGCAGGTTTTTGTCATAAAATGAGTATAAATGTCTTAATCTGTTTTAGTCACACACACACACACACACACACACACACACACACACACACGTGGAGGATGAGGCTTGTTGCTTGTATGTGTTGCATCATGTGACCCATTAAAATGCTGACGCTGCTCTGAAGCTCACACCTGTTTCCTGTCATCGCGCCATCACACACCTTTCAAATTCCTCTGGTCCACGTTTCAGTGTTACAGCTGCAGCAGGTAAAAGTCCAGGTGAGATCACCGCATGGTATTGTGGGCGGAGCCTGAGAATTCCCCCTGAGGTAAACCTACAGGATTAGATGTTTGGGGTCTCGATGTTGAGGCCGTCCAGGAGTTCCCGCTAGTGGACGCTTCCTAAAGTTTTCCATGAACAGAATCAAAGCTGTGCGATCATAAATGTGAAAGGACAGAAATTCTGTCAAACATGGATTCATCCAGCTCCTGATGTTTCATCCAAACATTGAGAGGGAAGTAGCAGCCCTGGCTGCTGGAACGCCCTGTTAGAGCTTCCTACTAGTTTCCCGGATTTTCCCAGTCTGAAAATAATTTAGGTGACTCAAACGCTTCAGGACAAAAGCACGAGCTGATATTTAAACACTTTCCTCGTGTGATGTGAGCAGCTTCTCTCACAGCCGGGCCTCGGTTTGGAAACCAGATCGCGCTCGGTCTGTTTCTCGCCGTCCTGGAAGCTCGACCAGGGGAATTTGGCGTGCTCCCAGTCACGTGACTCTGCCTCCTGTTCGTGCTGCTTCTGTCAGCGCCCGCTGTGTTTGTGTCTGTCGCCGCTCGGGCCTCCACGTTACTCTCATAACGACTGTGTGTGCCGTTAAAGGAGCATTTCACCAACTCCACACGTCCACGTTAATGTGTGTGCCCATCGTCTGTGGAGAAGAGCTGTCACGGTGCATTATGGGAAGTGTAGGATCCAGTGTTTTTGTAGCTTGGCCGATTAATTAGGGACAAGTGGACAGTATTTAGAAAGATGCTTTTTTCTGACGAGCTGTTAAAGTAAGACTGAAAATCTCTTTAACGCTTTCAAAACGTTTGAAATTATCTTTAAGTTTGTAAAAATAAAATGGATACAGAAAATAACCTTCAGTTTAAGCCGTTCTTGACAAAGAAGGTGATGAATTATAAATAGTCATTAAAATGACTTTTTCTTCCCACGTTTGATGAATAAATCGTTTAATAAAAGATCAGTTTAAATAAAAACCAAAGGCTGCTTCGGTGAGATGTCGCTGTATTTCCAGCTGATTGTCACATAAATGTGTTTCCTCATCAGTGTGCAGCGGCGCCAGAGAACAAACGGAAAGGCCTCCTGCCTGAAATCTGCCTCCGTGTTTCGTGCTCAGAGCTGATTAATCCGATCTCCGATTAGCTGAGATGTGATATTTCACGGAGGTTTGACCCGTTTCACGCTGCACTGCTCGTGGTAACGGAGAACATGGGATCAGATCAAAGCTGGGTGGCTGTGACTCGCAGATGGAGCTCTGCTGCCATCGTGTGGAGATCAGATCATCTGCAGCACGAGGCCAAAGCGCCCTCACAGAGGGTGTTGATGCCGCACCAGGTGGATCTAACCCGACTTTCTTTGAGGCTTCAGTCTCTTATTTAAACCTTATTTAACAGAAATCTCAAAAATGTCTCTAATTTCTTTTTAATGTCTCGTGCTTTAAATATGAGACCTGTATGAAATCTGTAGGTGACTGCCTCCCAGTGTTTGTGAAGGGTATTACATCATAAATCACATGAACGAGGGAAATGAAAACAGTCATGTTTTATAATCTCTCTTAATATAGAAAGATTTGTGTTCATTCTAAAGACTTTCGAGATCTGTCAGATTTTTGATGCTTTGTTCTTTGAAACAGAATAAAAAGCTCGTTAATTTTAAAGATAAGGCACGTCCACATAGTTCAGACAGCGGCTGACATAATTATGTCAAAGTAACGCTTAACATCGGCGTCCACAGCGTCAAAACTGGGAACCTGCTCGTGCTGAAAACACGGCTCACGCCAACACAGGTTCACGTGAACATCTGGAACTCCTGGAATAAAAATGCACCACAGTAAATGTGGAGAGCTGAGAGGAGCACTGTGTTTGGTGTAAAGATTTGAGATGATGTGAGAAGAAACTCCACTAAACTTTGTTTCTATGCAGGAAACAATTACCGTTAAAAAGAAAAGGAAAGAAAAAACAGCCGAACACGAAACAGTCGAGCTGCAAACGGTTCAAACGCTCCGTCGATCGAAGGGAAGGACGCGCATTCTCACATCTGACCAGATAAACTCGCTGAAACAGTCGGACCAGCGTCAGATAAGCCTCAGAGAGCAGAAGGCATGAATAAAAAACTCTGTTCACGTGAGTCCATCGTGGTCCGAGGGTTGGAGAAAGATCCGCTCAGTGCAGACGATAAAGTTTTAGTTGATCTAAAGAGAGAAACTGATCTCGATGAGGCTTTTTTGGGCCAGATGTTAAACACTGGATGAGGAGAATGAAGTCAAAGCTGTTTTGGTTTGTGTGTGAGCTAACGTCGGCCTCTGGGCTGCAGTTCTGTGGTGTAGTTGGAGGTTTATTGTGATGTGTTGTAGCCTTCACCTGTTCACTGTGTGTGTCCCCCTGTTGTATGTGGTTTTCCACACGTGTGTTGCAGCAGCGTTCACGCCTGATTCGGACTTGTGTGTTCGGTCCTGACAGTGTGACGGACTCGTCTCTGAGAGGGTTCAGCCTGCCGTCCAGTAAAAGCCTCAAAGTAACAGAAATGAACCAAAAAGTGCTGCAGAATCAATCAAGTCATAAATGTTTGACCCATTTTTGTTTCTACTGAATAAATCGACATGAATAAAAAAGACAAACCTCAGCAGGCTCATTGATCACTGATCTTCTCCTGACCTGTGGTCACGCCGTTAACCATCAAAGCTCCTCCTCCTCTTTGTCCTCCTCATCAGTTTATCGCTCGCTCACCTGTGAACGCTCAGGTTTCTGTGATTCCTCTCCCTCAGATTTCTTCTTAAAGCAGATCTGACCTCATTTGTAATGATGTTCAGACTCTGATGATATTCTGTTATTCTTCTCGTCAGGTCTCATCTACAGATTCAAACCATCGAGGCGCTCTGTGTGCGTAAACATCGGTATGCGAGATGATGTCCAGTTCTGAGTTTAACTCTGGCGAGATGTTCAAATCGTCCCTTTTAACAATAATTTTTCTTTGTTTGGTGGAAATTAACCAAAAATTCAATAAATAGAATCAGTTATCAGCCTAGAGTTGTATATTTGCTGCAGCTCATCGAGAGTTTGTCATGAATATTAAGATAAAAATAATACGGCTTATTCTCTGTATTAGCAGCCAGGCTTTAAGTGCCTAAAGTCCCTCAGTCTCTCAGCTGGGCCCAACTGTCTAAAAGCACTAAATTGTCTTTAGGCAGTGACTTCTGATTGGTCGGGGTTAGCCAAAGATAGTAGCGTGCATGAAAACATCCCGTTTTACAGTATTAACCTTTCAGGCTGGTGAAAAATCGAAACAGCAAAGCATTGCAATATTTTGTGTACAGTCTGAATACTACAAACGAGAGGGCAACCTCTCTGCAAACAGTGGCAGTCTGACTCTGACTGCACTCGTTGTCAAAGGTTTGCAAATGAGTGCATCTACTTTACAAACGCAGACAGCCGGTTGGCATCAGTCTGAGTCTGTCAGGCAGCTGCAGGCATCCTGCTTAGATTCATGTAGAACAGACAAACTCGTGTAACAACTACATGTGAACCTCTGTGTGGACAGACGGCAACAGAGATGTGATTTTCTATGATTTCTCACAGTAAATTGTTGGTTAAGGTTAAACTGTGCTACGTTCATTGTGTCCATGTCTGTCAGTCTCATTTTGCAGTGAGAACCATTATGCTGTTAGATGAAGTTATTGTAGTGGAGTCTGCCTTACAGTCTAAAGGACCTGCAGGTGACTGTTGCTGTGATTTGGCGCCGTATAAATAAATAAAACTGAATTGACAAAGTTTAACTTCAGTTTAAAATAGTGATAAATCACAGTATGTTTTTGCACAATAGTACAAATTGTTCAGAAAATGTTAAATTGCAGTAACATCACATGATGGGGTGAATCTGCCCTCTGACAGGAAGTGGACTCAGAGGAAGTTGATGTAAATTACAGAGTGTCGGTTTGAATCTGTAGATGAACGAAGGTAAAAGGTCCTGCTGACCGAAAGTCTTGGATCAGGTCTCGCATGTGTGCGGCCCCCGGGGGTGGAGGTGTCTGCGACTATCGTTAAAGCAGAAAGGTGGTGGAGACGAGTGCACTAGCCAATCAGAGGGAACCATGTTTGTCTGTCCAGTGTTTGCTGTGTTGTTTTGGTCGTTCAGTGTAGAAACATGTCACCTTCATCCGTACGGAGACGCCTCCCTGAGCGCTCCTCCGTGTCTGTCTGTCTGTGACGCTCCTCCTGCCGTGTCTGAGCGAGCCGCCGTGTCTCCTCCTCTGCTCCTCTGTCCTTTAGGTAGCGTCTCTGGAGTGCATCTTTGACGGCTCAACTTTAGGACAGCATCACCCGGAGCTCCCCTCCCCTACGTCCTCCACTCTCTACCCCCACGGAGATGAAAGCCCCCTCCCCTCCTGCTCCTCCAACCCTTACCCCCCGATCCAGGTAAACCCCCACCCCTCACCTTCCCATCCCGCCGGGTTGTTTTCTTGGTACTGCTGTATTATTTCACATCGCCATCATGTTTCACACCTATCTGAAGCACGACATGCTCTGATTACAAATGATTTGCTCTGTGGTAAAAACTCACATGTTTAAACTGTAATAAATTAGCATTTTTAGGGGCGTGGCCTCTTTGGCTGACAGGTGGATGGTGACACAGGCGGCTGTAGCTGCTAGCTCTGTGCGTGTTTGTGCTGTGGGAGTGTTTTGGAGCGTGTTTAGTGACATTAGCTGACAGTAATATGGCTGCTGTGAGGTTAGTGTACCGACAGGCCGTCCAAGAAGTCTGAGCGCGAGCGCTGGGGAACTGTTAGGATTGTATTTGGAGGTTACTGAGCGTCAGTGAGCCGGTGTCTGTGTGATGCACCCGTACAGCTTGCTAACATGCTAATTCTGGTGTTTAACCCTGCCATAGAACCAAGTCTGCCAGAGCTTACTTTATATTTTTACATGCTGTGGAGCCATTTGTGGGAGCATTTCAAGTTGCTATACATCAATACAACTGTTATAGCCCAAATTTTAGTAATATGTCTGCATTAAGTCCACAGTAACTACATAAATTGCAAAAAAGTGCAATACACATATTTTACACATATTTCTACTTGGAGAAATTTAAGAAGCTTATCCCTCAAAACTTTAAATACAGAAAAGTTGCAAAAAATAGTTTACAGCAACAGCAAATTTATTTTGAGTGTCTTTATCGTTCTATTTTTTAGATACACCAATTTTTATATACTGCAGAAAAAACAAAATTAAATATTATAATGCAAATTTGCAAAGAAAACAGCAGGTGCATCAAAATAAACTATTTAAAGCAGTGCAATTTCTGTTCTAAGCATCCCAGCAACTATTCAGAAAAGCATGAAGTCCAGCATGACTTTTAAAAACACCAGTATAGGCTTATAAGGCCCATAAGTAAATAAAACAAAAAAAAACTACATTTCGGTTTCGGCCAGGAAATGGCGGACATGCGATAGTTCGCGCTGACGTCTATTCCAACCTAGGAAGTGTTACAAACAGCTGATCGGCAAAGTGTGTTTCTGGAATATTATGTTTTTGTTACTGCGGTTTTTATGTAATTTTTGCAAAGCTTTATGTGGAAGGAAACCGTGACCGAGGACAAGCTGATGGCATCAGATGTAAGTACAACTCCTCCGGTTTCATATGCAAAAAAAAAAAATTATTGAGCTAGCTACGTGGTTCTGGTTCTACAGGGATTTAAAAATAGTTACCAAAACGTAGCGTGCTGCTCCGACCGGCTTTAAAGGGTTAAAGGGTGATGGTGTAATAGCTGACTGTCTCAGTGACTCAGTGCAGATGAAGTCCTGCATGTTTTGAGTCACACAAGTGATCTCAGGCCGTTTTCTCACCTGTGGGTCGTTTGCTCTGCTCTGATCCGGTCGATGAGTTTGTAAACCTGTAGCTTTGACTGCGGTTCGGTTTGTTTTCAATCACACCTGCACAAACGACCCGCACCAAGCTCTAACCCGAGGTCGATTTAAAAGGACTAAACATCGTCTTCAGCGTGGAGACGTTTCTGTTTTCAGTGTGTGCATTAACAGGTATTCATTCTACAAGCTCACACCTGTGAATCTGTAAGTCTTCATGTCGCACATGCAAAGAGCCGCACACATCTCGACTCCTCACTGGTTGCTGTGGTACGTTTGGTGGTGAAGCTGGAGCTGAGAGTGAAATGTGCAGAGTGCAGGAAACGTGAGCAACGGTAGACCAAACCGCAAACTTGGCTGTGTGCACAACTTATCTGTAGTGAAGTTTGAGGGTCTTGCAAACTGCAGGAGTTTCCTGTGTTGGCAGGCGTGCCGATGAGTCAGCAGCAGGTCTCTGTTCGATTCCCGCTGACCCGCAGCTTTACTGAATGTCACTGATTTGTTTTCCACATGTTTTACCTGCAACTGTCCAAAGATAAAGAACAGAGGTGGGGGGGTTCTGGCCCTGATCCGTGCAGCTGTTTGTGCCTCAGACTCTTCAGCACCTCCAACACTCTTTGGAGGAATCTCTTCATCCAGCTCTTCATTGTTTCTTAAACGTTTGATCTGCAGCGGCCGCCCTGCCTGACGTCAGCAGGTGGATGCTATCTCCACCGCCTCCACGGCGATAACGCAGCAAATGGACTGTCACATCCCACAAAGACGGCGAGGGCCGCGAGGACGTACTGTACGCCCCTGTGTTTATTGTCCCTTTCATTTTTTTTTTCATCTCGTTTTCTCCACCTCTCACTCGACTTGCTGTCCTCAGCAGCGCCATGGCAACACAGGAGATGAATGTCGACAAAGAAAATCCAGACGGCAGGAAAATGGAGAAGGAGGAGGAGGAGGGGTGAACCTGCACGGAAGGACAAGGAACGATTTAGTGAGGCTTTCAGTAACACTGTGAGGGGGTGATGATAAAATGGAGAGCTGCCCTCCTCTTCGTCCCCAACAGAAAGATTTACAGCTGTTCTCAAGTATATTTAGCAGCAGAGCTCATGAAACGAGGGCTCCTTCGTCTCCGCTGCACGTCGGTCCGGGGAGGACGGGCCAGCTCTATTTAAAGCTTTATGAAGTTTCAGGGAAACCGTTCAATGTCGGTGCGGACGTCTTCATGAGCGGGAAACTCGTGGATGACGGGGAAAACGTGTTCATTTAAGCATTTATGATAGGCTCGTACACTGTAAGAAGAAACACGAGTGGCCGATCTCACAGCAGACAGAAACTTACATGAGTTTAAAGTTTATGTGCCAGGTTTTCTTCTTCATCACATCAGTGAGATAATTTATTAATTTATTTAAAAAAATGCATTTCTAACATGTTTTACTGAGGTTTTCTCTCCTGAAACTAAGGTTTCTGCTGCAAACAGGCTTCAATGTTTCCCTTAAACACTATGTTCTGCATCTGGACCAAACGTGCTCCTCCTTTTGCCCCGTTTGTACCGATTCAGTTTTCAGGAACTTTGGTTCATTAGTTTTCGTGTAATCGAGAAACGGTGAAAGTGTGCAACAAACTGAGTAACAAAGAAAAATCCAAACCTCGGTACAACTCAGTCTTGACCTCAGAACTTCTACTCAACATATTTACTCTTAAATTCATCTTAAGATCAAATAAATGTGAAGCTTTTGACTCATCGCTCTCTTCTCTTTGTATAAAATGAAGTTTGGTCTTTGGGGTTCATCCACAGCCTGGTTTAAAGGACACGGTGGCCTCAGGTCATCAGGATCAGCTGCTACGTAAAGCGGGGTGTCATCATCGTACAGGTGTGTTTCCTCTGGCTTATGGATCAGGTAACTGTTTGAAAGGCGTGTCCTGGGCAGAGCCTGGTGGGACACCATGTCAGAGGTTTAGTGTCTGTAAGAGAAGCTTTTAATCACTGTTTTCATCAGTGACCTCAGGCCCAACACGGCGCTTACAGCAGAAAACCTTTAAAGGACTAAAATTGAGACAAACATGATTCACCAGAAAGTCTTGTTTTATTAAGAATATGACCACAACTTTAGACTCTTGATATCAATCTAGTAAAAATTATACAAATTAAAGCTGTTTGACAGTTTTAAATGCAGTATATGCACCATACTTTAATAAGAAAACATTTATTTCGTTTGGACAAAAGGAAGCAGGCGAGCAGGTGGATAAAACCAGACTGACATTTTGGCCCAGCCTTCAGACTAGCACCACTTACATACGGATATATTTTTTTAGCAGGCAGTAAAGAACGAAGAGCTGACGTAGAGTGATGTGACTCTGATGCTGACGGTGCATGTTAATGAAACGGACACTTTGCTTCATCATGTGACAGACTTGGACTCATCTGTACTTCCTGTTCTCAGGTTTATGACCTTAAAAGGAAAATGTACAAAATCACGTAATGAAGTGAAAATTGCAGAATAATAACAGCCATTTAAAAACAAATGATGAGTGCAGGTTACAGCTGCGTGTTATAAATCATAGTTTTTAATCTATAACATTTAAATGACTAAAGAAAAATGTTGTATTCTAGATTTATCAAAATTATATCAATGCTGCGCTACAGAAATAAAAAGTGGTCTCCTTGAGACGTGCAGACGTCCATTGATCTCTGATGTTCCTGTGGGCCGGATTTGGACCCTGGGTGGCCTGTTTCTGGCCCCAGCACCACATGTTTGCCACCATTGCTCTAAATGAACTCACTGTGCTGTCGTGACCGCCACTCCTGTGATCTCCACACCGGGAAAACTCGGAGTCTTCCCTGCTGACTCATTTTCGGAGTCTGAAGTAGGACAAAGGTCAGCTGGACCAACCCCGCTGAGAGGGAGGAGGAGGAGGAGGAAGACTGTGTGAGGTTTCCAGACTGCAGAGAGAAGAGATCAGAGGACCAACTTCCTCCCTGCCTGCGCTCTCTTTAAACGCGCACACACACACGCACACACACGCACGCGCACACACGCGCACACACACACACACACACACGCACGCACACGCTCTCTCTCTCGCTCGTCCTCTCGTCAGCCCTGCAGTCTGCTGTTGCTGTCTGCTCCACACAGACGGAGGCTCGCCGACCGGCTGCCGAGCGATGCTCTCTCACCCCGTCGCCACGTTAATCCCCCCCCAGAGGCTCCGCGCTTTCTCCCCCCGTCACCCCCGCGCCACGAGCGTTTATCCCCGCTGACAGGAAGAGGACGACCGCGGTTCGGCTCATCTCCCGGTCACCTCCGTCGGCTCCTCTGCAGCCTCCCTGTTTGTGTCTGAGAGGAAGAAGACGAGGAGGTGGGGTGGGGGGGGGGGGGACCCAAGGTGGAGTGAAGCCCCCTCCCATCGTCTGTTCTCCAGCCAGCACCACCTCTGCCACCCCGCAGCCTGCAGCAGGAGCAAGGAGGCGCAGAGGAGGCGACACACCACCTTCAGCGCAGCAGCAGTGGCGGCATCAACATGCTCAACTCTGTGTGGTACGCCAAAAAGATGGGCCGCCGCATCATGGGCACCCTGAGGAGAACCAAGCGGCTCCACCGGCGCCTACTGGTAGGTCGCCCCCCCCCCCCCCTCCTCCAGCTCCTCCACCTCCCACCTATGAGGAAAATAAATCCTCCCAAAGGTTAGGAGGTAGGGGGAGGTGCTGCAGCGTGCAGCGTGACTCATTTCCTAGCACGTGTGTTCATACGGTCATGCACTCCCCCGTGTGTGTGTGTGGTGAACGTATTGATCGGGCCGTCTGCTGCGTGACGCTGCTGGCTGATGTGTAAAAGTTGCAACAGGAGATCTGCTGCTGCTGCGTCATGTGTCGGCTCGCGCACAAACGCTCACATCTGGTCCAGAAACGCCCTCGATCCGCATCCAGCAGATTTACGTCGTGATAAAGAACATGCGGCAGCGCGTGTGTGTGTCACTGAGGTGATTTGTTGATATGGCTGCAGCGGCCGTGAGCGGGTTTTTACATTAACGTGTCGTCTCAATGTGTGAATGTTCCAGAGCTGTGCTTTGAATCTGACGGCGAGGACGAGGTGGCGCTCGGAGTCTCGGGGGTCCGTGTTGGTGTCGTACCTGTGCAGGTTTCCCTGACCCGCTCTCTGCCTCTGTGTGGCTACGCTGAACAGGTTTACCTGCATAAACAGCAGCATCATGTTCTGGGCAGATGTGAGGAACCCCTGCAGTAGCACATGCCTTCCCTGGCGTTGCCTAGCAACCTCTAGGCTCCTGACACACAGCGCTACCCGACCACTTCCCCCCGTTTACTGACACACACACACACTCATACGTTAACATACATGCTCGTCTGCAGCTGTATTTTTATCACAGCGAGGTTGTAACGGGTGGCGTCATGGTTACAGCGGGCTATGACGCGACGCCTGGACGACGTGGAAGGCGTTTTCGGTGGCAACGAACCAGCTGAGGATCGTTTAGCAGCTAAAGAGGCGATAATTCCCCTCAGGTGCTTTCACGCCTCCCGAGTCGGATCATATGTTGATGTTCAGTTTATTCGTGCTGCCTCCGGGTGGAGGATCAGACTCTGTTACAAACGGGAACACGCTGGACTTCCCAGGGACGCACTGATCCAACTTTTCCATCTCTGATGCCGTTCCTACGACACCTGACAACGTAGCATCGTTAATATTACTCTGTAATCCTCACTGTGAGAAAGAGACTGGAAGTCATCCTTTTATTTTCCAGTAAAACGCTGAGCAGTGGGTGAAATGTTTGCCACTGTGGGCTCTGTCCACAGGCCGATTCACCTGTGACCCAAATATCTCATCAGTGTCTGCTTCATCGTTCCTGCTGTTCTCATCGGTCACATCAGGAGGTCCTGGCAGGATTCAACTCTTAAACATGTTAACATGAGTCTGAAGTCAGACTCGTGGTCATTGTGGGTTAGCATTGTTCTTCGACTACACACAGAAAGGAATGATGTGAAATGCACAGGTGTGGTCCTTCAGGGGGCGAGCAGCACATCATCTGTGCGTAGTCCGAATGCTGATTGGCTGAAATGTTGTCATGAGGTTGGTGACATAAAGTTGTGGAAATGGTAGACTGAGATAAACCACTTACAGATGGACGTCTGAGTTTAGTTATAATTAGGTAAATGAAGTCAGCGGACAACATTTTCATGGAAAATAATACGAGTGGTGATAATCCAGCTGTTGACACGAACGTCACAGCCCAACAATCACGCCGACGAGCGAGCTCACAGCTGGAATCAAACCTCGGGTAGTTTTGTAGTTTCAGAGCTGATTGTGACGACTCCTGGATCAGAGGCCACGCAGGAGGTGAGATGAGGACTGGAGCTGATGATGGGAAAGTTTGATTGTTTATAGTTTGTGAGTCATGGTGAGATTGCAGCTGTCAGACGATCATTAGCTGCTTTTCTTCAGAGAGAGATATGACACCCAGCAGGCAAACAGAGCTAAAAGCACCATTAATGACTGTTGTACATGAGCACAGTGTGAGGAAAGAGTAATAATGTGACGTGATGACTGAAGTGCTGTGTTTGGTGCGGGGCTGTTGAAATGCACGGTTTAATTTACCCCGAGCAGCAGACGTTACTTTGTTTGGCAGGCGAACCTGATGCATGTCTGTGTTCATGTCAAAGTTACTCTAATTACATCCAGACATCACCGAAGTCCAAATCTTTCATCTTTCATTCTGACAGTTGAACTGTTAAATGGAAGATTTTACTGTCAGATCCAAAGTGACTCTCCTGGGTGGGTTGGTAGTTCTACTCCTCTGTTCCCTCGTGGGTTGTTTAGTGTTCGGGCAGAGCAGTCCAGACGTGACTCGGAGCTCTGATTCATGGCTGTAATCTGTTTCCTGTCCCGTCAGGTGTGACTCATGTCAACACAATTCTTTCATCTGTAATAAAACGATCAGCGTTGCTGCTTTAGCAGGTGTAACAATTAAGTTTAACATCCATGAAAACAGAATTTATTCAATTTAACGGAGTTAGAAGTTAACAGGAAGTACGCTCGCTAGTTTCCACCTAAACATGTTGTGCTACGTGATTGCTAGCGACACAGCTATGTTAGCATAACTTTAGCACAGTGAAGCTGGAGGATGAAAGCGCGGTTTTTCGCTTTCCCCTTATTTTAAAAGTGCTTCATCTCTTTGCTGTGACTGTCAATCGCCATAATTTGCAGATGATAATGGTTTTAGCCGCTGCGATGCTTTCGATCAAAACAGGCGCAATTTGATGACATCATCAACATGCGCTATTGCGATAGAGCGGTATAGTCAAAATCTCTATCGTTGGCCAAATTTATATGGTTTCTATCGTTTCCATCGCCCACCCCTAGTTGAAGGTAAACCCTAACAACATGGGGTCAGCTACTTCAGTGATAACGCTGCAATCACCCATAAAACGGGGTTCTTCTCAGTCGTTGCCAAATATTTGCTAACGGGGGATTGTGGTGGTGTTGGGATTCTCTGATTCTCAAACTGAACCAACCTGAACAGAATTGAAATGATTTCGTTCTGAAGTAATTTTCTGGAATTTCAGTAAGCACGATTGACCCACCTGTAGTTAAGTCCGTGAATCTGTTTTAACTCACTGAACACAAATCTGCGGATTTTCTCTCTCTTAGTTTTTATAAAGAAAAGCAAACAGCAGAAATCGTGACAGAAATATCTCACATCCTCTGGCTGCTGCTGTTATGGAGTAACACAAACAGGCCGGAAACTATCGCTATATGCAGATGATGTCGTTTTGTAAAAGCACAAAATCAAATGGATCGTTCCTAAAGCTGGTCGTAAAAGGCCTCCACGGTTCTGCTGATAACCTGCTGTGTTCCTGCAGTTTCCTGTGAAATGAGGTAGAGCTGGGCGATAGAACGATATGTGTTGCGAAATAACTTTTTCTCGATAGAAAAATTAAACTATTGCGATAGGCCTCATCTCTCTTGTCCTCTTAAAAAAACAAAAAAAAAACCAGCCAATCCAAATTAAGTAACGCAGAGCCGAACCAATCACAGCCGCAGCGTCACGTCACGTGACTTATTACGTACAGCACAAGTCCCAAGCCGGTGTTCTGACAAACCATCCTACTTTGGCAAAACATGCTACCGTAAGTAGTTTATGCACATTTCTGCTGTCACAGAGCAATTCCAGCATCAATTTAAGTAGGTATGATGGTTTGCCACCCAACTTTGCCCATCAGAGTATGCTTGTTGCTCATATGCATACAGCCAGAATGGTTTTCCACTTCATTTTACCCGTTAAAGTATGCTTGTAGGTAACATTCACAAAGGTAGGTTGGTTTGGCAGTTAATTTTACCGGTCAGAGTATTTTTCTAGCTAATATTCACAAAGGTAGGACAATTTGCCACTGAATTTCGTGTTGTGCGCAGAAACAACGCGTAGGATGGTTTGCCAGGTAGGATGGATTCCCAGAACACTGGCGCCGCACGTATTTGTTTGGCAAGCAGCCAGCCGCCGTGCCGCCCGGGTAATGGAGGAAATGAGCGTGCCGACTAGAGAAAAATCAACTGAGAGCGTGACCGAAGGTTACCGAAGATAAAACAGATGATGGTTCCAACGCCGGAGAGATTGTCGAGTGGAAGAGCCACAGAAGTTCCGTAGTGTGAAGGTATTTCTGCTATTTCAAGTCTGACAAAAACAGAGCAGCTGCACTGTAAATGTGCCGAACGCAAGTCTGGAAATACAATAAAGCGGTGCAGCTCAGTCTCTGACTGGAAGCGCTAATTCGTCATTCGGCTTTTGTCAGACTAAAGTAACTGTTAAAACTGTTTGAAAAGCTCAGCTATACAACAAGGAGAGATTGAGAATTTCCTTTTAGTTCTCAGTTTATTTGATATTGACAAAAGTTAGTCAGTTTTGTCTGTTCTTCTGTAAACAAACTAAGATTATTTTTAGAATTAATATTTTGTTTCTAAGTGGAATTGACAATTTAGTCTGTTTCGTTTGTTCTATTTTGAAACTTAAACGCTTTAGCGGCTGCCTTTGTGTAGTTTGCAATATTTGCCTTTATTTATCTGAAAAAGTCTCATGTTCCTTAAGTACATCTACCCTGTTGAACTTATTATGGGAAATAAATATTTAAATAAAAACAAGCTGCTGATTATTTCACATTTTACTTGTGAGCAACGGCACATTTAAATCTTACAAATATAGTTATTTGGCTTATATCGTGATAGATATCGTTATCGCCTGAAATGAAAAAAACATATCGTGATATAATAATAATAATAATGGATTGGATTTATATGGCGCTTTTCAAGGTAACCAAAGCGCTTTACAATACCACTATTCATTCACTCTCACATTCACACACTGGTGGAGGCAAACTACGGTTTTAGCCACAGCTGCCCTGGGGCAGACTGACAGAAGCGAGGCTGCCATATCGCGCCATCGGCCCCTCTGGCCACCACCAGTAGGCAAGTAGGGTAAAGTGTCTTGCCCAAGGACACAACGACCAGGACAGAGAGCCCAGGGATCGAACCGGCGACCTTCCGGTTACAGATGCGATTCCCAACCCCCTGAGCCACGGTCGCCCAATATGAAAAAATCTTATATCGCCCAGCTCTAAAATGGGGCCACTTTCGGTTTCTGTGATGTGGATAAAGATGTTTGCACTGTTCACACCTTCAGCCAGACTTTTATTTTGGAGGCCGGGTGTTGTGTTCTCACACCTGAGATTAATATTTTCTTTAGTGTTGGAGAACGGACGGCGAGAGAAGCTTTAGTCTGTATAAACCACTTTCCCTGCAGCAGACTTCAGAGCTCCTGCTGCATAAATTTGCACATTAACGAGGAAGGAGGAAGACTACTTAGGTTAATCCTCCACAGCTCCTTTACATGACTAAAACCACCCATGTTGTGTAGAACAAGCAGTGCCATTGAAAAGCTGTTGGTATTTGTGAATCGCTGGTTTGTTTACAGTGCAGCCGTGTGCTGACGTGAGTGGCCTGTAGGTGGAGCTGCAGACACACAGCAGCAGTTTAATCCTAATCTCCAGCAGATCCTTGGTGCTTCTCCTCGGCCCTCACCGTGGAGTCGTGATGTGGCTGTAAACGCTGGGTGATGAAGGAGCAGAGAGATGAGCCCTGATGTGTTTGTTTACTGTGACACACTCGGTGCGTCGACTTTCTGCTGTTTGTGAATCATGTGGCTCAGCCTCCATGACGGCGTCGTATGAGCAGATTTGCACCAGTAGAAAGTCGAGGTGTCTCTCCATCGTCGTAAATGAAGGTGAGGCGTTCGGGGACTGTGGGGAGAACACACTGTTGGCTCTGGCCGCTCGGCTTTTTTACATCCATTTACGAAATCAAACCTCCGTCCAATGAACCCCACGCCGCCTCCTGTGCGATGGTTATTCTGTCGTATAATTAATTTGTCTGTTCACAACGAGCCTGAATGCTCTGAGTCCATATAATGAACCATCTGCCACAACAGGAAGTGCGTTCATAGCTTTGAGTTTTGGTACAGACTTGATTATTTTCAGTGAAACGCAGTTTTTGGATGTTGGTGTGGAAATGTCAGAGTATATGATGTGCAGGTATAAGTGTGAGATTTCAGTGTTAAACGTCTCTATCTGCTGCAGCTCGTTCTCCTCATGCACACTCAGGAAATCCCAGGAAACAAAATCTGCATTTATGATTTCTGAGCCAAGATCTTTTGTTTATGTAGCTTTGGGACAGTTTGGCATTTTTAAAAGTGTTTCCAACATAATCTGTGGGCAGTTTCAACAATATTTTGCTAAATGTGAATAATTTATCACCTCACTTGGAGGAAAACACAGTGTCAGAGCGACGTTCCTGCAGAGCTGCACCTGTAACCAGGCCGTGGAGGTCTGATGGAGTATATATCCACCAGGAGCGTCCACGCTGCTGTCACGGTGCAGATTTTATTTAAGTGAAAAGAGAGAAGGCCTGCATGTTTTTCACCTCCAGCTTCAGGTGGAGCTCTGTGGAGACGCAGCAGCCTGTGAGGATCGTCGGGTTTTTCTCTACAGCAGAGGCTTAAAGCGGCTTCCTGCCCGCCTGCCGCTAACCGGGAGTCCTCGTCGCACTCCCCCCTCGCTGCTGACACGCACGCCGCTGTGTCTGAATCCGGGGGCAGCATCGATTATTCATGCAGCGAGTGGAGCTGCCCGTCACCCCCCCCTCGCGCTGACATGTGCCTCGCTCGCTGGAGCCGATTAATTGGCAGGAGAACGAGAGAAGACGAGAGGGAGGGTGTCACAGAGAAAGAGCAGCCGGCAGGGAGGGGTGAGCCGGGAGAGAAGAGAGGGAGTGTTACTGCGCTGTGGTGCCGGAGGTGGAGTAACACGGCAGAGTTTGGAAGTATCGCCGTCTCGTCGTAGGCGTTGGACATTCTGGACTCGAAGGAAGCATCTTTCATTTACTCTTTATCCTCCTCCCCCAGCTCCTCCTCCTCCGTTTGGGAAGATGACCACTCATTACCTGCAGCAGGACTTCCTGTCTAAAGCTGTGAACGGCGAGAAGAAGCTGCCGCGGGTCAACGCCAGCTTACAAGAGTCCATCGCCCACCTGCACCCTCTGCAGAGGCAGCACGCCATCGAGCTCCACCGACAGCAGCAGCAACAGTCGTTCAATCACCCGCAGGTCCAGGCGTCGCTGTCGACCTTCACCGCCTGCACCGTGCCGGCGTCCTGTCGAGCTCGCAGTCGGTTCCTCAACCTGCGGGACAGCGTGAAGAAAAGCCCGACCAAGAGTACGGCCAAAGTCCTCAAGAGCGCCAGGAAGGAGATCTCCTGGGTGCCCTTCGCTTACAGCAAGGTAGCGACATCATGTGACCTGTTCAGAGATTTTTACTTTTTCCACTGCGGGAACTAAAACTTTGTTGATTGAGCGCCGTACGTTTAAAGAAGTAAAAGATCGCTTTGTTAGAAAGGAGAGTGGGAGCTAAAGGCTGTTCCACAGAAACGAGCAGCCGACGGTGGGCGGGTGAATGGATGGAGGTTGTTCCCCTTTAACCACTGATTGATTTCTAAAGGACACACAGATTGTAGCACAGAGTCAGATCAACAAGTGCTGATGTTTGTAGAGTTTCAGTGAAATCAGCTGAGACTAAAAGCTACAGTCAGGTTTCAGGAGACTCAGTGTCGGAGTCTTTATATGAAACAGACTAAAACCTGCTGCTGCTCAAAACTCCTGTTTGCTGTGGTGAGTTCAAGGTCACATTGGAGAACTGGCTGTTTTGGTGATGGTGGTTGTGGTGACATGCAGAGCAGTTTGTACAGTGTTGTAGCAGGAGTGTGTGTGAATGAGACCTGCGGTCGGTCAGATCGAGTTACTACACGGAGAATCGATGGACTCTGTCCACGTGTGACAGCCACATCACCCTGCCATCACATTTAAATCCATACTTAAACACTCTCCAGCTGCTCGTCTTGTTTACGACCGAATACATGAGCAATGGTGTGATCCACGTGTTTTGGTTGGGGATTCATCTGCTGCACATTTCAAGCTCCCATCTTTAAGTGGTGGTCTGTGGTCACACCGTCGCTACGTTATGGCTTCATCACCGATTCGGTCCAAAGCGTCTGTGGCTCCTCCCACCAGCGGACATTCAGATCCATGTTATGGATGCAGTGAGCTAAGAAAAAACTGCAGCTACACTTTTAACGAGGGGCTCGAGTGGGGGGCTCGAGGGGGGGGGGGGGGGGGGGGGTGTTTGATCTGTGTGGCTTCGCTGGTACACTGAAGACTAAAGTGACACACGTGCCTCATTTACTGAAAGCAGGACATAGATTCTCTGTAATAAACCAGCAGGGGGAGACTCCTCTGACCTCTGACCTTGGTTAAGACTCCGCTGATGAGTTCATGGTTTCAGGCTCCAGTTTTGTGTCCTGTTGAATAAAACGCGGTGCTCGTGTTGGAGATGAAGGACCATTAAAGTTAAAAGGACTAAAACGGGACATTCAGGGCGGGGCTACCATGTCATTGACTGAAGGTCAAGATGGTGAAAATGGTCAGTTTGAGGCCGTCCATCTTTTATATACAGACTGCGATGATAAGTTTGGGGTCGTGTGGAAAAGATGTCATCAGGTAAAATCATCAACTGTAAAAGTCTCTGAGAGAAAAATTAAAAATACTAATTGTGTAATTTTATAAACTCCAGGTGGGCTCAGCTGTGTTAATGATATTTATATGAAGGACTGATGTTATGTCAGTGGTGTAAGTTCATCGGGGTCAAACATCAGCTTGGAAACCTGATCGGTCAATAAATCGATTGACGTATTGGGCGTCTGATTGGTTTTGGTTGTTGTTATGGATTTGATGGTGTATCGTCGATCGCTCTCTGATAGATGAAATCATAACCTCTGCCCTCTCTGTGTCGCTGCATTTGTTAAACCAGTTTTGTGTCTTTTGGGAGTAATTAAGCCTCGTTGTCAGCAGCTTTCTGGCGAGCGGAGCCGCAGAAGTAGGGCTGGCGGATCAATGCGGTCGATGTGCGGGGCTAATTTTAGCGGCTGTTGGTTTTCCACGGGCTCCGGGTTCTGCTGCTGCAGCACAACAATTAAGCCTCTTGGAAACGCAGCGGCGCTTCCTGCCAGCAGCTTCACGAGGTCCTGCTGTTGCATAACAGAGGTCACAGCGGTGAGGGCCGCCGCTCGCTCCTCTGTGATGTTTCATGTGCACGCAGGGGTGTTAAATTACACGTAGACGTGAAAGAAAATCTTTGACTGAAACAGGAAACAGAAAAAAGATCTAAAAAATCCTTTTTTAATTCATTTAATTCACGTGCATCACACACATTTATGGGTTGTGTCTGAACAGTTTACAAAGGTTTTATTTTGTGTATTTTCATTCTTAGTAGATGAATAAACAGCAGCATGGCTGCAGTAGAAAGACGATCCACTCTTTTAAAGGCTGTTTGTTTCTCGAGCTGAGTGGAGTGGAGCTGCTGCCGGTGTGGCGTTCATGGGCAGATTGTGCGGAGGCTGCTGCTGTCGGGGAGCGCTGGTGCTAGTTAAAGTTAGCTTGTTCTGCAGTGTTCAGGTCAAAAACACATCCGTCAGATGCTGTAGTTCCCCAGCAGCACGTAGCATTGCAACGAGACGTCTGACGTCTAATACGCAGCATGTGATTGGCCAGCTGCTGGCTCGTTCAGACCAGTGATGATGTTTCCACTAAAACCAGTTACCAAGTTCACCTTTGAATCAAACGCCGAGTGGGCCCATCATGAAATGAAGAGGCTGCTGTGGAGTGAAAAACACGGCCTGAAGGCGACGCTGGTTACGCTCGACAGCATTGTGAGAACAATAGAACCACAATAGAAACGCGTTCAGCAAAAAGTGTCGCCAGACTGAGTCGGAGCTGAAACTCGACAGCAGCGAGGACGATGCTATCGTAGTTTTAATGTGGAGCAAAGAGGCGTGTCTTAATTTGGCAGCTGTGCCGTGTTCAGGTACATTTATTTAACGTTGTTTGCAGATATTTACTTGTAAACCTGCCAGCTGATCGTGTTATTGGAGCTGAATGAAATCGGTCCTCGAGCTCTTCGTTTGATTTTTGGGAGTTGAAGGTGAAACGATCAGTGACGTCATGGTGAACATGTGGGTGTGCGGTTTGAGCGCTTCTTTAGCGTCAGTAGAAACTCGGACGTGAGGTCGCAGATACAGCTGTGACCTTTGACCTTTGAGGGTCTGTGCCAATGTCATCACTGGCTGTCGGGGTTAAAGCTCCCAGATTGAAATATCCGCTGCTTTTCAGTAATGACATAAAGGACATCGGCCCCCTGCTGAAGCTGTACCGAGGGACTGAGGATTTACCCCACACACACACACACACACACACACACACACACACACACACACACACACACACACACACACACACACACGAGAGATGGCTTTAATCCTCAGAACAGCAGATGGGCGAGTTTGACACATCAGGATCGTCAGGTGTCACTCACACAGTGACCTCCTGTGATTGGCCGACCTCTCTGACACTTGGCGGTCCTTCTCTGTCAAACTCCTCCCATCTGGCACCTCGGCTCGACCTAAACGAACGCCCCCTATCAGTCAGCATGCACATACACATATACATCCTCTCCTCCTCCTTCACCGGCTGTTCATCTGTGTCTAACCTTTGACCCCTCACCATGCTATTGTTCAGCAGGCCGAGGCCGCCCCGCCTTCCTCACCCATAATCCCCGTGATCCCAATCTTGCCAATCCCAGCCGAGACCACCGCCATCCCTCCAACGTCACAGGTCTCCTTTTTTTGTTCCTTTTTGACTTTCCTCCTCTCCTTCTTCTCTGCTCGATCCCTCCATCCCTCCCTCCTTCCATCCTCACTTCCCTCCTCGCTCATTTGGCTCTGCGGCTTTCTGTCGAGTTCGGTTTTCAGTGTCGGCCGTCCAGCTGTGGCGCTGATGAAGTGAGCAGATTAGAGATAGAAACAGCGGGAGGAATGCCACGCTCCCCCCGTTTGACTTTTCAGAGCCCATCTGTCTCCTCCCGGGCGAGCGAGCGAGAGTCAGAGTAGACGAGGAAGACGAGGTGAAGGAGCAGCTTCTCCCCTCCTGCACGACTGGATTTGATTGATTTTCTTGATTTGTTTCTTCATTTAAGGCTTCATGCTTCAGAACTGCATCTTCTGCAGCGTGAAGCGCCACCATGTACGTACCGCTCGTGCTCGCTAATCTGTGCTCAAATCCTCGGGCTTCCCGTTTTAGCATCATGAGGAGAGTTAGTCTTTTAGCAGCTGCGCGGCGGCCGACCCGGGCGCAGCGTGGGGTGTGATCGGAGGGGTGGAGGTTCAGGGGGGTTTCTTTATTGTGAGGGTGTTTGTAGGGTGGAGATGTTTTTCCTCTGTGATGTTCTGACGTGTCTCCTCGTCTCTGCAGGCCAATCCTCCGCCTGTGGTGGTCAACGCAGACAGCCTGGACACACCTCCATACGTGAGTGCTGCTCATTTCTGAATGGATGCATGAGTGATGGATAGATTGGAAGATGATGACAGATGCATGAAGGCACGATACCTGTGTTGATGATTTTATGGATAAAGATGGAGTCATGGGTGGATAGGTGGGTGGGTAGATCCACAGACAATGGCTAGGATGCAGGACTCTGTGGATCTGCAGATGTTTGGTAACTCCATCTTCACCGTCGGTCCAGCTGGAGCCTCACCTGCCTAGCACTGGACCCGTCTTTATTAAATTGATGTTTGCCTCCCGTGGACTCCGGCCGCTGTCAGCACGGCGTCGCTTCAGTTTCACCTGACGGGGAGAAATATTTGAAGAAGCATCTGCTTCGCTCTCCTCTCCCCACATCAGTTCAGAGTTCAGTGCTGCAGCACGTTTCTGTTAATTGGACGGTTTAAAGGAAATGTGTTAGATCAGAGTCGGTGAGTGGAGCCTGCAGGAGCTGTGGGCAGACGGCTGCATCGCACGAACCTTGAACTTCAGGCTTAAGAGGAGGAAATAAAAACTCTTCAGTTCTCCGAGGTTAGACGTGAGCCTGAGGAGCAGGAGGAGGCTCAGTTGAACCGTAGAGTCTGTGTTCTACTAACGTGTTTGCTTCCTATAAACTGCTGCTGGGAGGAGCCGACAGGTGAGCTGATACCTGTGTGTGTGTTTGCAGGTGAACGGGACGGAGGCTGATTATGAGTACGAGGAGATCACGCTGGAGCGGGTAAGCTGCCTTTACTGTTTACTTCCCTGTGAGTGACGGCCGTGCTGCTCGCCGCGAGAGCCGCCGTAACTCCGTCGCGTCTTTACGAGCCACATAAACGAGCCGCGGTCTATGACTCGCAGGACGGGCGACCCGCCGTCTGATGCTCTCTGTTTGACTTTGAGGCGCTGCTTTCATGGACCTCCGCTGCCTGCACCAAACCTCCCGACCGTCTGAGATTTCGGGGGAAACGAGGACGTAACGAATGAACCAGATTCTGTTAAACAAAGCAAAAGTTTCTGATCCTCTCACACAAACAGTTTCTCTTTAATCAGCTCTGTTTTAATCCTCCTCGCTGCCTCTGGTATTATCCTCCACATTGTTACCGTCTTCCTCCTTTTGTTCTTGTCCTAATTTTGCTCCTTTAAGTGCAAATTATTAGCACAGCTTTAAAAAAGTCTCACAGGGTCTGCCTGTCGTTCTGTCTGCGGTCTAACCGGCCTCGTGTTGTTTTTATCATCACAACCAAAATGTTTCCACACATGACACAAACTGAATCTGATGCCCGTCCACAGCAGTGGACACGCCGGACGCCCACCGCGGCAGGAACCAGCCATTCTACACAATAACTGCACATTTATAAAAGTTCAGTGCAGAACGGCATGCTGGGTAATTACAGCAGTGTATTTGAACCAGTGAAGGTAAAAACAAAATGTTTAACAGCGCCTCGGAGCCGGTGCACGCTCTCGGGTTCTGGATGTTTGCTGACGTTATCTGATTGGTGCAAACTCGTGCCGGGGGATTCGCGTAGCGGTACCTGCAGACGTGTTCATGCTTCGTTGTTCCAGCTGTCACTTCTGCTCCTCTTGGCTGCGGTTCGAGGTTTTCCAACACGGCGTCAAACTTCAGTCGTCACTGCTCAGCAGCATCATCGCTCACCTGGAAGGCTTTTATTGTGAAACGCTGGCAGGAAGTGTGAATCCTGAGCATGCTCACAGACTCGGATCGTTATCATTACTACTGTGATCACTGTGGTTTCCAGGGAAACTCGGGGCTGGGCTTCAGCATCGCAGGCGGCACCGACAACCCTCACATCGGTGAAGACCCCAGCATCTTCATCACCAAGGTGATCCCTGGAGGAGCGGCGGCGCAGGATGGACGGCTCAGGTGAGGCAGCAGGAAACTGTTGGTTGGTGAAGGAGGTGTGACTGATGTCTGAGCGGCTCCTTCTATTTTTGATCCCTCTGTCACCTCATTAGAGGAGGGCTCAGATTTTCTTTTAAACTGAAAACCAGCATCTCCTACAACACCCAGAATGCTTTGCAGCAGTTCCTTCCAGGCTGCTGCTTTAGAGCGTAGCTGCTGTGGAGGACAGGCTGTTAAGCTGATCAGGGAGCAGTTAGTGGGACAGAGGGAACAACGTGTGACTCACACAGGTTTCTAACACTAACCTTTCTAAGATCACAAACTTTATGAGCTTTCACTTTTTACCGGCTCAGCTTGAAGCTGGCCTGACGGATTCAGCCTCGTATAAAAACATGTAGAGAGAGAAGGACCTCTGTCCCTCGGTCTGCGTGGTGGTGTCCTCACAGCCGGACCCCCGCTGTGCCCTGCAGCCTTTCATGGCTCATTCATAATGCAGAAAGTCTGTCACACCTGATCCAGGTGATGATGATGAGGACGAAGAGTACGGTCTCAGGTTTCCTTTAAACTGTTTGTAAGTTTGGATCCGTAGTTTGACTCTACTTCCTGCTTTAGCTCCAATAAATGAAAGAAAAGCTGTGACATCATCAGTTTCTATTGAAGCAGGTGACCTGACTGACAGCGCGGTGTTCACGCTCTGTTTCAGGGTCAATGACGTCATCCTGAGAGTCAACGAGGTGGATGTTCGGGACGTGACCCACAGCCGAGCCGTGGAGGCGCTGAAGGAGGCGGGATCTCTGGTCCGACTCTACGTCCGCAGGAGGAAACCCGTCTCGGAGAAAGTGATGGAGATCAAGCTGGTGAAAGGACCCAAAGGTAGCGTGAAGGCTTAAACTGTGCCTGCGCTCAGATCCGGCGCCCTGTCTGAGCGCAGGCTCATTATTAAACCTGTGAGTGTTCCTAATGTTTTGGCTCACGGCTGCAGCTCTGCGCAGATGGCGTGGATGTGTGCCAGCCGTGTTGCTGGATTGTCTCCGCTTGCTGAGGAGCTTTAGTGAAATCCCCGCGGGCCTCATGATTATTCAGACGAGGAGCCCGGCTCAAGAACAAAGCCTCGGTTTCCACGGAAACATCCTGAAATATGCTTCTGTGCATTTATGTGTCCTGATTCGTTCCCGTGTTAAACCAGCAGCGGCGCGTTTCGTGGGGTGGTTGTTATTTAAAGTTTGTCCCTGTGAAGGACGCTCAGGCGTCGGAGCTAGACTCCAGAGTTTGAGGGTTTTTACCCAGAATGCTTTTCCCGTCTGATCACCCTGCACCCTCCTTCTGGTTCTTTGTGTTGCAGGTCTCGGCTTCAGTATAGCGGGCGGCGTGGGGAACCAGCACATCCCCGGCGACAACAGCATCTACGTCACCAAGATCATCGAAGGCGGAGCGGCTCATAAAGACGGGCGGCTGCAGATTGGAGACAAACTGCTGGCTGTAAGGATCAAACACGAGAAATCACATCAGACGAATTATTTATTTACACCACGGCTACAAACTAAAAGAGTAAACACGAGAAAGTCAAACAGAGTTACAAACATTCAGTGCAATAAAATAATTAAGAAAAGCTCTGATGAGATTATTTATGAGACCTAATAAAGACTCAAATTTGAAACCAGTAAAATTTGAAATAATAATTAAGACAAGCTTAAACTTATGACATGAAGTAACTGCAGGAAAGAAATAATAGAAGTAAAGACGACTAAAAGTAGAAAAATATAAATAAAAAACAAAAATAGACCCGTAAAAAAAAATCAATAGACACACAAGACAGAATACTGTATTTGAAAAAAGAAGCACAATTAGAAATTAATTAAAATAACAATAAAAACAGAAAATGGGCAGATTAAAGGAAAGAGCTGGAAGTTAACATAAAATAAATAAAATATTTAAAAAAAATTTTAATTAAAACCTTTTAAATAATCAATAAACCAAAAAGAACTGTTAATGTTAATTAAAACCAATAAAGCCTGATTTAAATAATAAAAATAAAACAAACAAATTACATTATTTTAAAAAAGGAAAAAAATGAGACTAATAAAAGTTAAATATAATAAAAGCAGGTTAAAGGTCAGCGAGTTAATAAAATAAATTAAAATAAAGTAAAATATTTCTGATAAACAACCAACACGTGTATAAATAGTAGAAACAGGTTTCAGTGCTAACGAACAAATAAAGTTTTAGATCTGCAGTAAAAACAGGAAGTTGCTGAGTAGACGGTGAAGAACGAGCACCATGAATATTTCTGAGGTTTTAACAATAAGATAAAGTTTCACCCTTATAACATTTTATAATTATAAACGTATAAAATGTTTCATTAAGGGAAGACGCGCTGAATCTGCGGTGCAGGCGCACCTCACCACAAACTACCAAACAGCAGACCTTCAGAATAAAAGCACAGGCGTGTCTGACCGCTCCTCTCTTGGTGTGTCTGCGTTCAGGTGAACAGCTCCTGCCTGGAGGAGGTGAGCCACGAACACGCCGTCACTGCCTTGAAAAACACTCCCGACGTGGTCTACTTGAAAGTGGCTAAACCCAACAGTGTCTTCATGAACGACAGCTTCGCTCCGCCCGACCTCACCAACTGTGAGTGCAAACACACACACCTGTGACCTCACCACTAAAGTTTGCTTCTGTGTTTGCAGCTGAAGAGAGAAACGTTTTGATGCTGCGGTCGCGTTTCAGTTTGTTCTGGGTTCAGGCTTCCAGAAACAGTTGGAAAACCCATAGTTGAAAACTTCCCTGGACTTTTTATCCTGAATTGTTTTCCGTTTTAATATCTTCCAGATAAATGAGGTCTCACATAAATCAGCTGACCTGGTTTTGAGTTAAAGGTTTCCCTGTGTGATTGTCGGTTTTCTGGCGTCCCGGCTGAAGGCTTGTTGGTTTGTCTTGAACACTGCGGTGGATTTTTGCTCTGACGTCGAGCAGATTAGAAGGTCCTGGCTCATGTGGTCAGGATGACATCCGACCCTGAGCCGGTGTGGACCGCCGCAGTCTCTGATGATCAAGTGGGGCGGGGATTCGTCAAACGACACGCCTCAAAGTGCAGACGAGGCCGGTTCCTTTAAAACATTTCTCTCTGAACCGGCAGCTTTAGCAGGGATGAAGACGGCCCAGCTCTGAACCTTGTTTTTACATCTCTCACTTCGCTGCAAATTACAGGAAGCGCTCTGAAACTGTAATACTGCAGGACAAACCTGCATCCCGGAGACTCGAAGCTGGCACCGAGCTGTTGAGGAGATGCCAAAGAAGGAAACACCCCTCAGAGATGCTGCGCGTCAGGCTCCTCGGCTATAGAGACCGAGGAGCTCCAAGCAGCTGTGGAGGATCCGGAGCCGAGGAGAGACTGATGGGAACGCACAGGAAGACACGGAGGCTGCAGGAAGTGTTGCACGTTATAATCTGAGTAATCATCATGAGTTGACATCCTTAAATCTAACACAGACTCTGAGCCGAGCAGGCTGGTGCTGGTTTGAAGCCAAACGAGGAACGAGCACAAAATATCCGATCCCGAGTCGCGGAAGAACGATGTTTGGCAGCTCGGCTCTCACAAACGCCACCAGGTGCCTCAACTCATCCATGTGAAACACAGACTCCCTAAAACCGAGTGCTTCCTACAGCCTTGTGCTGACAGCTATGATTATATCTGAAGTTTGGGCCACAGTCGATCAGCTGTTCAGCTTCTGAGTTTGTGTCTAAACCGAGTCGTGGACCAACGACGCCCTTCGTCTCCTGCAGTGGCAGGAAAACCATCGCTCTGTTAATTATGCAGGGACGTTATTTGTTTAACCTTAAGTCTCCGGGGGAGTGTCCTGTTCGTAGAGAGAACAGTTTCCGATCAGACGAACATCAAACTTTCAAATGTTTTTAAAAATGGAGACGAATGGAAACTATTTTCAGGTTTCATCCTCTCGGTGCTGCTGTCACAGATCATAATAAACTGACTGCGTGTTCGTCGTCTCTGTCGTCGCTCTGATGCTGCGGTTACAGCTGATCCTCAGCAGAAATGTGACAGGGTTGAGTTGGGAGGTGGTTGTTTCTCGCTCACCGGTGTCGTTTACGACCCCCCTCGACGGCTGCCGGCCTCGGCCAATCAGGTGGTTACAGGGGCCGGACAGGCGAGCAGATGCAGCAGCTCAGCGTCAGACACACAGCGGCTGTGATCAGACTGGTTTTAATGGTCTTCTCTCTTTCTCTTCCAGCGTACTCCCAGCGCATGGAGAACCATATCAGCCCCCCCAACTTCCTGGGTCAGCCCGTCCCTCCGCCAGCATCCTCGGGGCGTTACTCCCCGACCCCGAAGAGCACGCTGGGAGACGACGACGTCACCCGGTGAGAACAGAAACACTGTGCACGCGCACGCCTGCACTGAAACGTTTCAGTGTTTTTGTAGCTGAACCACAGCTGCTGCGCCCTCTGCTGGTGCACACCTGCAGTTACGCCCTCCACCCTCCCGTCATAACACACACCTGCAGAGTCTGAGTGGGACCCTGCTCACATGACTTCAGATGATTGACGGCTGCAGTGCTTTTTCCTGCAGGGAGCCGAGGAAGGTGGTGCTTCACAGAGGAGCGACGGGACTAGGCTTCAACATCGTGGGCGGGGAGGACGGCGAGGGGATCTTCATCTCCTTCATCCTCGCCGGAGGACCTGCTGACCTCAGCGGAGAGCTGAGGAAAGGAGACCGACTCGTCTCCGTACGTAACAACGCGTTAAACTCTGAGATCAACAACTTAAACCAGAGTGTCTGTCTGAGTCAGTGATGAGTCGCTGCCGGTCGCTCGCCACACGCAGGCAAACACACGGTTGACTTTCAAATTAAAAGCTGCACCTTTAGAGAAGTGCTGGATCAGACTGAGCCGCTCGTTTCCCCGATTGAGTCGTCGTTCCGCGTCTGACATTGTTTTTGTGTTTTCAGGTGAACGGCGTGGACCTCCGTAACGCCACCCACGAACAGGCGGCCGCCGCCCTGAAGAACGCCGGGCAGACAGTGACCATCGTCGCCCACTACAGACCAGAAGGTGGGACAGCAGCACGCACCTGCAGGATCACATGACTCCAGCAGCAGCTTAAATAAAAATAACTACATTTAAGTATATTTACAGTCGGGTGTGAGCAGGAAAGGGAACAAATCCTCTGCATTTAGCAGCTGGTATCAGAATATTTGGCTGTTTGATTATTTTCACTTTAAAATGATTCACAGATGTTTCAGCTCTGATCTCTGTGGGAAACTGAAACCAGCAGTTATCTCTGATTTTACCAGAGAAACAGTCCAGTTTAAAAAGTTTCAGATTCTGTTTGGCTTCATAAAAATCTTCTGTAGAGACTCTAACGTGTTTCTGTAATTTCCTGTGACCTCTGACCCCTGGATGGCCTCTGTGTCCGCTCAGAGTACAGCCGGTTTGAGGCAAAGATCCACGACCTGAGGGAGCAGATGATGAACAGCAGCATCAGCTCGGGCTCTGGGTCTCTGCGGACGAGTCAGAAGAGGTCGTTGTACGTCAGGTAGGCCTAAAGCGTGGAAGGCGCTCGCGTGCTGACGTCCTGTGTTCTGTTTTTAATCGGTTTGTTTGTCGTTCGTGTTTTAGAGCTCTGTTCGACTACGATAAGACGAGAGACTCCGGTCTGCCGAGTCAGGGCCTGAACTTTAAGTTCGGAGACATCCTTCACGTGGTGAACGCCTCCGACGACGAGTGGTGGCAGGCGAGGCAGCTGACGGCACAGGGAGAGGTGGAGGAGGTGGGGGTCATCCCCAGCAAGAGACGGTCAGTCCCAGTTACATCTGCTCCACCAATCAGGATTCAGAGCTCGAGAGGACGTTTGGCTGGAGTTTGTAACTTTATTTAAACAAACATCCGGGTCGCACCTGTACAGGTGTCACTGCGACGAACGAGAGCTTCACAGTGACGCTCTGAACATTTACCAGGTGACCTCCGAGGGTAAAGGCAGAGTTAGACTGTAAGGTCAGGATGTCGTCAGAGACTCGAAAGGCAAAACCTTCCAGTTTCTGGAGGAACGCTCGCGGAGTGGCGGCAAGCTGCCGACTCACTCGATTTGCCCTCGAGCTCTGAGGCGGAGCTCATCGCGAGTATCTGACAGATTCATGCATAAAGTCTGGTTCCCTTGTGATCTCTGCTGACCTTTGACCTTTCCCACAGGGTGGAGAAGAAGGAGAGGGCGAGGTTAAAGACGGTGAAGTTTAACGCCAAGTCTCGGGACAGAGGGGTGAGTGACGGCGTAGGCGGTCCCTGGAGTCAGAAACGTGTTTTAGTTCCAGTAACGCGACTTTATTTACACACAAAGACGTTTTTCTGTTCTTTGTATTTAAGCTGTAAAACATTTTTTATTGCTTTTATTGTCTGTTTGATTTCTGCGTCTTTAAAGATGCTCAGTTTTCCAGACTCGACCTGATAGAACGAGTCGGACTTGTTTAGACTTCAGTGACTCGTCCCATCTGATGCTCTCAGGATCAGCCGACTTTATTTTCCCCGCAGTGACGTGTAACATGCAGGTTAGTGAAGCCATGCGCGGTGTTACCTTCGTACAGGCGGTTGAAGTGCACGCGTGTTTGGGCCGTTGTGACAGACTTCAGTCTGTTAGCTAACGACTCGGTTTTAGGGTTTTCATCAGTTACCGGACGTTACTGAATAAGTCCGTCTGCGCCGCCCGCCTTTTTTGAAACCCGGCAGTGAGGGAAATGGCTGCCCGCGGCGCCCGCCACCTCGAGTGTGACGGGTGCTTGTTTTTCTGACCTTCCCCGAGCGTCGGCGTGTCGCACTTTAAACTGCACCAGATTCATTCGTGTGAAGGTGAAACGTGTTTGAATAAAGTCGGCTGATTCTGAGCTGGTTGATGACACGTTTCAGGTGTTTGGCGCCAGCTGTGTGCATCATGTGACCTCTGTGTGTTTGAGCCACAGCCACCTGATCTCCACCTACTAATGAGTGTTTGACTAATGTTGAAGCAGCCGGCCGTTTAACAGCATGACGATCTCTGAGGCGTTTCTTCTTCTTCACCAAATCGCAGCAGCGCCTCCCCCTCCCTCCCCCGCCACCTTTAAACCGTGTGCCGCTTTAATACGTGTCTCCACGGCGTTGCTCGCCAGCCGCCACGCTAACACGGCAGACTGAGGGCGGGGAGGCAAACCGTAGAACGTGCATGGTGCCCGCGGTCTGCTCCCCGCCTCTTCGCGAAACGCTTGACATTGACGTCTGCTGCTCTCAAACCTTCCTCCTCCTCCTCACCACTCACCCTCCTCACCCTGTTTTCCGTCTCCTGCTCTGTAACATCAAAGTGCAGCATGTGAGCTAATGATGTCACAGGTCCCGCCTCCTGCTGATGAACGACACGCAGCGGTTCAAATGTCTGCTTGTTCTTCTCGTTGAGCCATTAAACCCATTTATAGTTGAACTAATCAATAACTTGAACACAGACCTTTTTAGGCCCTTTCAGCTCCTGGTTTTGGTTTTGTGTCATCGCACAAGCCTGAATGAACCCACTGAGACCAAGCTGTTACCATAGTAACAGACGGTTAAAGGAAAAGGGACACGACTCTGTTCTGTGTTTGGCTTCTATTTATACATAAATGTAGGTTTAGCGTTCGTAGCCTCAACTAATCAATATTTGCAGCCATGAGGTGGTGGAGACCAACAATGGAACTGAAAGAAGGTGGATGCCGGACTCAGACGACTGCAGCTGCCGGCGCTTTTTAAATAAACCTAATATTTGTTGGTTGGTTGCCATGACATCAGCCAATATCGTTTTGTTATAGCCTCACATCTGGATGAGTTTATTTTAAATATCAGTGTTAACCCCACAGTAACCTTTACAGCCTGACTGGTGACGTCACGCTTTCATTTACACTTCAAGACAAACGAAATGCAAAATTTGAAGCTAAATTTAAGCTTCAGAAGTCCAAATGAAGAAACCACGTAAAGCTGAGAAGGCCTCTGAGCCCGACCCGCGGGACGTTTGTAATCCTGGGGTTTGTAGCACCAGTGTTTCCTCAGTGCTACACGAAGGAACATAAATGCTCTGTGGAACGACTTTTCCTGATGCACTTGAAGGCATCGCATCAGCACCATCTTCGAGCCGATTCGCCGAAATAACCAAACGGCTTCTCCCAGCTTGTCGCTGCTGTGTCTCTGCATGTCGTCAGCATGTTCACCTTCATCCTCCTCCTCCTCTCCGACCGACACTGCCTTCACTGTCGGCGTGTGAAGCGGGGCGTCAGAGCAGGTTGCGTTCAGGGTCGGGGCCTCTGTGTCCGAGTGTTTTAGTTTAAACTTTGTGATTTTTGTGTTTAATGTTGAAACTGTGAGCCGGTCAGACGCAGACTCAGACACCCATCACACCCCCTCATCTCCCTCTCTTCCTCCTCTGTTTTTGTTTTACTCCATCACCCCTCCTCCTCCTCTTCCTCAGCAGTCTCTCAATGACAAGCGTAAAAAGAACCTCTTTTCCCGAAAGTTTCCGTTCTACAAGAGCAAAGAGGCGAGCGAGCAGGAGACCAGCGATGTCGACCGTAAGTACAAGCGCGGGGAGGGCGGTCTGAAAGGAGGTTGGCCGGCGACAGGAAGAGAGATCAGGTGGCGACGGCGTGCTGAGCGCGCGCTGGTCGTCACCGCTGCAGGGCGTGGCCGCGGTCGTGCGATCTGATTAGAAGCCGTTTCTAAAACCTGAAACCAGAGCCAACATGGCCGCCCTGCAGCGGCGCCCCGGCGGCGTTCCCTCTGCTCTCTCAGTCTGTCGCTCTGTCAGTAACTGTGTCTGTGGTTGTTTTCCCTCCTTCCTTCACTCGGCTCTGCTGCTGCAGGACAACAGCGAGGACGTGCTGTCCAAAGGACACAGTAAGTCTCTCCCCAACACCCCCTCCCCCAAAACTCCCATCAGCCTCTTCGGTCTCCACCAGTGTCCTCCCGAGAGCTCCACTAAATAACCAGAGCGTACAGATGCCGCTCGCTCTACAAGCGAGTTTATGAGTTGTGAGCACGAGCATCCTTCCATCCTAAAACCTCTGGGGGCGGAGCTTTACGCCGCCCGATTTGTATTTGAGGTTTATTCTACTGGTTGTTTGTTTTGAATTAAAAGCAGCTTCGTGTTTTAGAGCAGACGACTTTATTTTGTTTGTTTTGTGAAGTAAAATCAGACGAAGCATCAACGACTCCTGATCAGCCTTTGATCAAAGTGATTATTCAGATTTTAAATGATGTTCATAAAACTGCATATGGGACCAAAACTATCAAATAAAACTCAGAAAACCACAAAAACCAGTCAAACACGTAACAGAGAACCAGCAGGTTCAAAGTTCCCGACTGACAGGAGCTCTGATCCGGATCAGTTTGTTATATTTCATCCAGAACATGAAGATAAAATCTCAGTTTTTCTTATGTCAGTGTGTCGAGTGTCAGTGAAGGCTGCTGTCGGCAGGCCCGGATCAGCGCGTTTAGTTTTAATGCCGTAAAAGACGCTAAACTGAAGAGTCTGATGATGGTTCCTGGTGGAGTCTGAGACCCCTCCCCCTCCTCTTCCTCACCACAGACCCTCGTGGATCCTTCAGGCCGGCGCTCTTCACTCTGGCCACGAGTTTCCGCTCTTCATCTCTCACGAGACCTTTGTTTTTCTGTTTCATGGCAAACGTGTACAAGTTACAGGAAGCTCTAAAAGCTGAACACGGCGACCGACACGAGCAGATCTGAAGCCGAGCCGCTCGCTCAGTCATCGGGAAATAAACCCGCCCACAAACACGGCTGATCGATAAACCAGGGAACATTTTTAGTTTTGGTTAAATTACAGTTTAAAATGTGTGTATTCAGGTCTTGGTGGTGTTTCCAGATGTTTCCAGATGTTTGTCCAGCTGACGATCTAAAGAAAACGTTTAATATCCCAGAAAAAATCTGATTTTATTTTCTTATCTGAATATGATCATCAGCGAGCTGAAAACACAGACTGTATATAAAGGAGGGAAGCGTCTTAAAGCTGCGTTCTTTTTAATGGCCAGCAGGGGGCGATGCTGTCCTGGTGAGTTTGTGGTCTCAGTCTTTAGTTTTAAGTCTTACTGAGTTAAAAACGGGATATTTATTTAGTTAATTTTGGTCTAAGTAAAATGTTTAAAAGGTGATGGAGGGGAAGTCGCTGCCCACTGAGTGCGCCGTGTCCCTCAGTTCCCTCCCTGGTTCAGCCTAAATCGCTCTGCTCGAAGCAAACGGATGATGTCACGGTGGCTGCTTCCATCGTTTATATACAGTCTGGTTTTATCCACATCGCCCAGTTTTCAGAGTCGAGTCTTTGAACGTGAAGCAGTTATATTTGGATCTGAGGTCAGGGAAGACTCCTGGAAGTTTGGGAAATGTTTTAAATGTGTCCATTATTGGGCTGAAAAGAGTCGGACGGTGGTTGTTGCTGTGATTGATCTGCCGCCTCGAGTCCCCCTGCGTGATCACGGCTCGGGGCAAAGCATTGTGGGACGGCGATGTGACCTGTCGTGTCCTGTTTGTGTTGTGATTCCAGAACACGTGACGTCTAACGCCAGCGATAGTGAGAGTAGCTACCGTAAGTGCCGCTCGATGACTCGCAGGAAACACTAACGATCGGCGCGACCTGTCACTGAACCCGCTAACTCCCTCACTGACGCCGTTAACAAGCACAGACTGCCGATTGGCCAGTAACAGCATGACCTCACACCCTCACAGTCTGCCCCTCCCCCCGCTGCTGCATGGACGCTGCCGCTTCGCAGAGAGCGACTCTTTCAGCCACACCGCACACCGAGCATGTCGGCACAGTTCACTGATTTCATGAAGCCACTATAAAAATATTTCACCTTAAAACTGGAAACCAGAAACGCACAGCATCACCTGTAACCCAGCGAGCGCTGCAGACTCGGGTGATGTTGTGAGAGCACTGTTATGAACCATTAACGGTTAAAAACGAGCTCAGCGAGCAAACCCGATCAGAGATAAAGGCTCCTTTAAACATGGAATCGGATCAATCTGAAGCAGCACAGCAGTGGGAGTGAAAGCCCGCAGGCTGAGCTGTGACTGCAGCAGAAAACCTCCGATACCCCGAAAATAAAGATGAGGCACAGGTGTAGAACGCCAGGCCTCGAGGTGTCCTGCAGGTTTTAGGTATCACCTGAATCCAGTGATTACTTCATGACCAGGCCTCTGGAGAACTTCAAGACATGTTGAGGAGGTCATTCAGCCATTTAGATCAGCTGTGATGGATCAAGGACACGTCTGAAACCTGCAGGACTCCGGCTCTCTGGGCCTGGAGTTCCCCGCCACTGATGTAAGGTGACCGCGGCTCACACAGCTCAGATTAAACAAGCATGAGTATGTGAGGAGTCGCGGCGTTTGTGCATGCTGAAAATTGGATCGTGAGCTGTTAGACGTGCAGACGTCAAAGTCGGCGTCGTCTCCGATTCCAGAGCCGTAACTGAAACTGTTTAAACGCTTTCTGCTCCCGTCGCCGTTCTCTAACGGGAGAATTTTAGTTCCTGAGCACACTGATGTAATCCCGCAGGTTCAGACTCCGCCTACTAACCAACCTCAGTAGATCCCATCCTCCCTCCTCTCCTCCGTCTCTCCTCCTCTTCACCTTCATCACACCTCACTCCCGTCTGAGCTCCGGACGCTGAAACTAACCGACCTCTGTGTCTCCAGGTGGGCAGGAGGAGTACGTGCTGTCCTACGAGCCCGTCGTTCAGCAGGAAGGTGAGACATCTGTGTTCGCTTAGCTTTCTTTTTTTAAAGTAATCTGATTACCACAGGCAGCACTCAGGTGTTCCTGCATATTCGACATGCTTCGATTCTGTCCCACAGTGAACTACACCCGCCCCGTCATCATCCTCGGCCCCATGAAGGACCGCATCAACGACGACCTGATCTCAGAGTTCCCCGACAAGTTCGGATCCTGCGTCCCTCGTAAGTCCGCCGAACGCCTGTAAACAGAGGCTGCGTTGTACGCTCGTGTCACCTGATGTTTAATGCTGACCCCGCCCGCAGACACGACCCGGCCGAAGCGGGACTACGAGGTGGACGGCAGAGACTATCACTTCGTGATCTCCAGAGAGCAGATGGAGAAGGACATCCAGGACCACAAGTTCATCGAGGCGGGGCAATACAACAACCACCTGTACGGGACCAGCGTGCAGTCGGTCCGGGAGGTGGCGGAGAAGGTAATGGCGACACGCCCCTTTGACCTTTAACCCCGCTCTGACCTCATTCAAGCGGCGGCGTGTGGTTTGAGATGTTCTCCTGCTGTTTTCAGGGCAAACACTGCATCCTGGACGTGTCAGGTAACGCCATCAAGAGACTCCAGCTGGCTCAGCTCCACCCCATCGCCATCTTCATCAAACCCAAATCTGTGGAGAACATCATGTGAGTCACTTCACAGGAAACGCCTCCACTCAGTTCTCCCACACGAGCGTGAAGGTGACGTGGTTTTTCTCTGCAGGGAGATGAACAAGCGTCTGACGGAGGAGCAGGGCAAGAAGACCTTCGACCGAGCGAACAAGCTGGAGCAGGAGTTCACCGAGCATTTCACAGGTGAGTGCCCTGGCTCCACCCGCCTCAGCTCAGGTGATTCTCCACCCGCGCCGTCGAAACCACGTTACAGTCTCGCATGTGGTTCCTCTCTGCCCCCTGCTGGTCACGTGCTGGAGCTGCACCTCAACATTAGTGCAGCAGACGGGAGGAAATGACGAGTCTTTGTTTGAGACGTGACGTTTTAAATTTGGCTGATCTCCTCTTCGAGGTCGTGTCCTCGTGCACCTCTGCGAGCGTGCATCCTGATGGAAGTTCCTCACGCAGACTGGCGCTATACCACCCTGCCGGGACCTTTAATAACGAGCAGAAATGGCGCCGCCTTATCAGAGAGCAGGAAGTCCGAGAAATGAGCTCGAAGGATCGATCAGCCAGGTTTAAATACGTTTGTAGTTTTATTTTTATGGGCGGAGCTTTTAAACTTCGAGATGAAAGGAGTGTTTTGATTGGTTTCAGACACAAGCAGCGCTCTGACACGTCCACAGCACTAATGACATCACAGCTGATGCAACAAGAGGCACCAATCATAACTTTATTTACAAACATTTAAAAACGATAATAAACGTCAGCGGAGTCGGGATGAGTGATGTACAGGTGGGCTGTGCCCGTCTTTGATGATGTCACGCGCTCGCCGCTGACTCTGCTCTGTGTGTGTGCAGCCATCGTGCAGGGCGACACGCTGGAGGAGATCTACGACCAGGTGAAGCAGATCATCGAGGAGCAGTCGGGTCCCTTCATCTGGGTTCAGTCCAAGGAGAAGTTATGAAGACGGCCGCTCCTCCTCCTCGTTTTGACGGACGAGTCGACCTGCAGACGTCCCCTCCCCCACGCCTCACCCTCCACTCGCCCCATCAGCGACGCAGCGGCCGACCCGAGTTCAGTTTAGCTTCTTTTCTTTCTTTCTTTGCCTGATAAGACTTCATGTTTGGGTTTCCTGACCAGCAGAGCAAAGCACACAGGAAGTTTGATGACATCACACTCACCGCGGTACAGCTCCTTAATGTTTAAGGGAGGAGAACTTTAGAGGAGACGAGGAAGGTACCTGGAAGTGACGAGAAGAAACGTACGAAGTGGATTTTATGTTTAGTTTTTTCTTTGTGGGTTTTTTTCCCCTTTTTTTGTCTTGTAAGGTAAGCTGGTGGGCGGAGTTTCAGTCTCAGGCAGCGTCTGTCGGTCCGGAGGAGGCGGAGACACAAAAAGCAAAACTTTGCACGTTTGAGCTTTAACAGCATGTCAGTTAATCCCGTTTATTTTCCCATCAGCCCCGTCGCCTCACGTCTGATGTCACCGCTTTTCTCTTCTGCTCGTTTTTTAGACTCTACTCACGTTTCGTTTGTTTTTTATTTTCGCTCCTCGCTGCTGCTGGATGTTCGTCAGGACACCGCGAGGTTCCTGCTCTGCTGCTAGAGGGCGCCGCAAGGCTTAACGAAGGAAAACGACAGTTTCTTTACTTTGTTTTTAGAGGAAACGGTTTTAACATTTATAATTTTCTGTCAATGAGAAAGAATCTGACAGATTTTCTGATTTCAGGGATGAAAAAATAAAAGCTCTGATGTTTCTGCAGACGTCGAATCGTTTCTCACCAAACCACCGAGACAAAGAGACAGAAAAATATAAATATTTTTATAGATGAAAATAAGCTGAGTGCAATCATCAAAAATTATAAATCATATCTATAAAAAATATTTTATTCATTAACGTGTTTAATTTCACTAAAACACCAAATGCAAGACAGAAATTTCCAAATATGTTTATTTTATTACCAGAAAAATCTCAATATTAGAAATAACAAAAGAATCTAATAAAATCAAACTATTTTAATTTACTAAAGAAAATTATCTCAGAATTTTATGAAACTGATTATGCCAAATATGGTTTATGATAAAATCTAATTTAAGATAATTAAATATTAAAATCAAGAAAAATGCTACAAACATTTTCCGCCTGTTAGAAAAACTGCTCATAATTAATAAAAAACAGATTTTTATGAAGGATCCAGAACAGCAAGGAAAAAATAATCTAATACAAAAAGAATTTGAATCACCAGAAAATGCAAAACAAATTAAAATTGTTTTAACATAAATGAATTTAGAAAAGCGTGAAACTTTTAAGTTTAGAATAACTTAAAATCCCAAATCCGTATTTTATTTACAAACACACCAGAATCACAGGACAAAATAGATTTCTTAATATTTTATTATAACCCCTAAAACCTAAAAAGTAAAAGATTTTATTTTACCAAAATATAAAACTTCCTGTAAACAGTGAAACAAGAATTCTATTAACTTTTATTACAACAATCTATTTTATTATAATGAAATTATAACTGTAACACTTATGAAAAATTAAAAATATTTAAAAGCACGTCAGAGCTGCAGGACAACACGAGGAAGTAACGCCGACGTCAACGAGTGTCTCGTGAGATCTGAACTCCTGATTTTAGATTCTCTTCAGCTGATTTTTTTTTTTTTTAATTCTGGTCTCTTTTTTTTCTCACTTGGACGAGTCCACAGTCGCGTGATGCAGTGGCGCCCTCTGCAGTTAGAACCCCGCCGGTCGTCGCGGTGACGTCCATCAGCGTCGCCAGTGTCTTACCACAAAAACGATGTCGATCATGCGATTCGCGCGGCGAGCCCGGAGACGAGCTGCCACCTCCGGGCGTCCACAGGTGTCGGAAACACGATTATTGTACAATGAGATTTTGACAGATATTTAACCCTCGGTAAACTGCCTATTTTGTTATAATAAAGTCTATATTGAACTTTACTTAAGCACTACTACTACGGGAATTATTTTCTTTGCATTGTTAATCATATATGAATAGAAAAGTATAAAGATATTTGAATATGAATATATATTTTTCTTTTTCTTTGATCACCACCTCCTCTGTCTTTTAATTTTCTTTTTTAAGCATAATAAAAACTTAACAAGAAAACCTGTGTGTTCATTTATAAAAGTCACACTTCAGTCGGCCTGCCTGAACACGTGTTGAACATTGAACGGGTGACGTCCTCCACGACGCCTGAAGATTTCTGAAGAGGAAGAAGAAACCCTCGTCTGTCCCGACGTCGCTGAAAAAACTGCATTTTTATTTGATCTTCAGAGTGACGCTGAAAAACTAGTTCATGCATTTATTACTTCCAGGCTGGACGACTGTAACTCATTATTATCAGGATGTCCTAAAAACTCCCTGAAAAGCCTTCAGCTGATCCAAAATGCTGCAGCAAGAGTCCTGACAGGGACTAGAAAGAGAGAGCAGATTTCTCCTGTTTTGGCTTCCTGTTAAATCCAGAATTCAAAATCCTGCTCCTCACATACAAGGTCTCAAATAATCAGGCCCCTCTTCTGTGGAACCAGCTTCCAGTTTGGATTCAGGAGACAGACACTATCTCTACTTTCAAGATTAGGCTTCAAACTTTCCTTTTTGCTAAAGCATATAGTTTACATCGGGGGTCTCAAACGAGCTGTGGGCCACTGCTGGCACTGTCATCTAATGTGAGGGACACTTTAGTGTTCACATAATGCAAAACAAACAAGAAAACACCCACAAATATTTCCCAAATTTCAAATATTGTATAAGAGGACAAAACTGCTACTGTTAACGTGAATTTTTCTTTTTCCTTCCTCTTAACTGAAGCCTTCAATGAACTACCAAATAAACACAATGGTCCTCTTTCTGGCCACACATGTGGCAGTGCCCCTGCTCTCATTTTATTTCTCATTTTTCTACGTAGCGCCAAATCACAACAACAGTTGCCTCAAGGCACTTTCTATTGTAAGGCAAGGCAAGTTTATTTGTATAGCACAATTCAACAACAAGGTGATTCAAAGTGCTTTACAGAGACATTAGAAACAAAAACAAATAAAAAGCATGATTTAAAATTGATTAAAACAAACTAATTAACAAACAAACAAAACAGTATATAAAATCAAAACATAAAATCAAAACATAAAATCAGTAGTTAAATGTAAGTTTTGAAATTTAAGCTTAAAGTGTGGATTTGGTGCTTTATTCAAATGCAGCTGAGAACAGGTGAGTCTTCAACCTGGATTTAAATAAACTGAGTGTTTCAGCTGATCTGAGGCTTTCTGGGAGTTTGTTCCAGATTTAACAACCCTCAGAGGTCCTTAGGGACATTTATTGTCTTTTGCATTTTTAATTTTAAACCATTTTCACTGTGTTGAGTGGAATATAGCCAAATTTGTCAAAGAATTTTCTTTTTAATTATATTTTATAATTGTGGTGTAAATTCATTGAATTAGCCTAAAATGGCTAAGCTACAGAGATGCATCCACCTTAGTCTCTTCGGACAAAAATGTCCCCATTGACTTCCATTATAAACGCTATTTTTCACTGCAGAATTATTACCGTTAATGTCTTGGTGATTACTTATGTTTCCGTTTCGTTTTGCAGGACGGGCCTTAGAGTTGTAATTTTTTTATTTGTCCACCTGGTGGCGCCCTTGCTCCACATTTGACCCCAGGCTGGAAAACAGCGGGCTGCTTAGACAGACCTGCGGGAAATGAAGCCTCATTTCCGGCGTGCAGCAGCGGCTTCGCCCGCTGATCGGGCGGGACCATTTTCGGTCCCTAGGGCCGTGAGAGGGTGCTTTTTTTTTTTTTAGTCAACAGGAAATGACGTATTTGTTGTCACGTGGTATCGGACGTACGTGCTGGAAAAAGGAGTCCCCGGTAATCGTCGCGACTTACCCCGGGAAGATGCACTTATTTCGGCCTAGAGGAGGAGCATTTGCCGCCTGGAGACCATTTTCTGGTCCTGAAAAAAAAAAAAAAAGGCGATCGAAATGAATGTTGGTGCCAATCTTTAGTCCATCTAAAGGCCTAATTATAATAACAATTGAATATTACCTCAAATGTTTTTTTTGGAAAATATTCAAGTTTTATGTTTTTTGGGGCAAAAAAAAGCAGTGCGCTCATGTGACGAAACCGGGATATAAAGGGTTAAAATCCGCGAAATGTAATTAAAACTTGACATGAATATTTCAAGGAGAAGTAGTTTTAAAAGACTGACCAATTTAAAGTGAAAAAAAAATTTATATTTAATATTTTTATTGCACATTTTGGGGAATGGACATAGGCTTAAAGGTGGATGCATTTTTTTTTAATGTGCTCCTGCAAAAAAAATAATGGCAGGTCAAAATGAATTTTGGTGCCAATCTTTGGACCATCTAAAGGCCTAATTATAATAACAATCAAATATTACTTCAAATGTTTTTTTTGGAAAATATTTAGTTTTTTTGGGGCTAAAAAAACAGGGCGCTCGTGTAATACAACTGGGATTTAAAGGGTTAAAACAACGAAAATATAATTAAAACTTTATATGAATATTTCAGGGAGAAGTAGTTTTAAAAGACTGACCAATTTAAAGTGGAAAAAAATATTCATATATAAAGTTTTTATAGCACTTTTTGGGGAATGGACATTTATGTCCATTAAAAGCAAAGGTGGGTGTCTTTTTTTTAAGGATCTCCAAGGGATAAAGGAGCATAAAAGCTGAATGCAGCTTCTCCGTGTCTGGTTCTGACTCTGGGAACTGATAAAAGACCGGATCCAGATGACCTGAGGGATCTGGATGGTTCATACTGGGTCAGGAGGTCATTGATGTATTTTGGTCCTAAACCATTCTGAGCTTTATAGGCCAGCATCAGAACTTTAAAGTCTATCCTCTGACGGACAGGCAGCCAGTGTAAAGACCTCAGAGCTGGACTGATGTGGTCCACTTTTTTGGTCTTAGTGAGGACTCGAGCAGCAGAGTTCTGAATGAGCTGTAGTTGTCTGACTGATTTTTTGGGTAGACCTGTAAAGATGCTGTTACAGTAATCAAGCCTACTAAAGATGAATGCATGGACTAGTTTTTCCAGGTCCTGTTGAGACATCAGATCTTTTATCCTTGAAATATTCTTGAGGTGATAGTAAGCTGATTTTGTTATTGTCTTAATGTGTTTTTCTAAGTTTAGGTCTGCATCCATCACTACACCCAAATTTCTCGCCTGGTTTGTGGTTTTTAGATGTATAGATTGAAGTTCTCTGGTGACCTGTAATCGTTTTTCTTTGGCGCCAAAGACTATTACCTCAGTTTTGTTTTTGTTTAGCTGGAGAAAATTGTGGCACAACCAGTCATTAATTTCCTCAATGCATTTACCAAGAGCCTGTACAGGGCCTCGGTCTCCTGGTGACATTGTGATATATATTTGTGTGTCATCTGCATAGCTGTGATAGTTTATTTTGTTGTTGTTTATAATCTGTGCCAGTGGGAGCATGTAGATGTTAAACAGAAGGGGTCCCAAGATGGAACCTTGGGGAACTCCACATGTGATACTTGTCTGCTCAGATGTGAAGTTACCTATTGATACAAAGTATTTCCTGTTTTCTAAGTATGTTTTGAACCAGTTTAGTACAGTTCCTGAAAGACCTGTCCAGTTCTCCAGTCGTTTGAGTAATAGGTTGTGGTCAACTGTATCAAATGCTGCACTGAGATCCAGTAAAACTAGGACTGACATTTTTCCACTGTCTGTGTTCAGACATATGTCATTAAACACTTTGGTCAGAGCGGTTTCAGTGCTGTGGTTCTGTCTAAAACCTGACTGGAAGGCATCGTAGCAGTTATTCTGTTTTAAGAAGTAACTGAGCTGTTGAGAAACTGCTTTTTCAATGATCTTACTTAAAAACGGGAGATTTGAGATTGGCCTGTAGTTGTTCATTTGTGTCTTGTCAAGATTGTCCTTTTTCAGTATAGGTTTGATTACAGCAGTTTTTAGTGGTTCTGGAAACACACCTGATAATAAAGAAAAGTTGACGATCTGTAACAGGTCTGACTCTAAAGTCTTTGAGACCTTTTTGAAAAAACTGTACAGTAGATTCTACAATAATACATACAGAGAAAAACCCAACAATCAAATGACCCCCTATGAGCAGCACTTTGGCGACAGTGGGAAGAAAAAACTCCCTTTTAACAGGAAGAAACCTCCAGCAGAACCAGGCTCAGGGAGGGGCGGGGCCATCTGCTGTGATTGGTTGGGGTGACAGAAGGAAGACAGACAGATGACCACATTAAAAACGCAGACATAAGTGAACACATTAGCTTTTGACTCTCACTGAACTAACAGCCTATCCCTCTGCGTGTTTGTGTACTCTGCTCATATTGTCTTCCATTAAATCATTTTTTTTTTTAACATTGCACTCAAAAACAAACAAATCCTTCTGAACAAAAAAAGTAACGTCACCCAATATATGGGCCACGAGTTTGAGACCCCTGTTTTACACACAGTATATATTTGGCACTTTATATTTGATTTTACTTTCAAATATAAAGTGCTTTGAGTTGTTGTTGTGATTTTGCACAATATAAACAGTACAATAATAGATGAGCTGCTCCACCTCCTGAACTACAACCACCTCTGTGGCACTCGGCGCTGTAAGCATGACTAACACGATGTTCATTTTTATTAATGTCTTTATTGATAGAAAGCTTTGCATCACTGCTGCATTCTTTGTTTCATTTATAATATATAAAGCCCATGAATCACATCATTGACTCCAAACTGTACAAAACACTTATGGAAACCATGATGAAGCATTTCATCCAGTGTATTGAGAAAACATCGAACACCAGAATAAAAACAAAACTCAGTCCCATAAATCAGCCTTTACAGCCTGCGGTCAAAGAAAAAGGTTCTCCAACACGGCCTCCAGCTTACTTGACCTTCAAGTTTTGTCCTTTAATCTGAAAGAACCAGTCAGTGCTGGTCACTTCAGATTGAAGTCAATCCCTCCTGGTCGAAACCGCGCCGATTCTTCCTGTTTGCTGATGACCTCAAATGTTTCCTCAGCTGCTCCTCTCCTAAGAGGATGCTGTGTGAGAGTCGTGAGCTCTCATGTGATTTTTCCACACCGTCGCATACGTAAATCTTTCCCCGCAGCTATTGCAGGTGTAAGGCTTCTCACCTGTGTGGGTTCTCATGTGAACTATTAGCGGCGGCTTACTGCTGAAACCTTTCCCACACGTTTTGCAGGAATACGGTTTCTCACCTGTGTGGCTCCGCATGTGGACTTTCAGGTAGGAGCTGCTAGTGAAGCTTTTACCGCAGAGATCACAGGCATACGGCTTCTCACCTGTGTGCACAATCATGTGTTTTTTCAGATGAGAGGTGCTACTGAACTCTTTTCCACAGGTGTCGCAGGAGTAAGGCTTCTCACCTGTGTGGGTTCTCATGTGGACTATCAGAGGAGGACAGCTAGAGAAATTTTTTCCACACGTTTCACAAGAAAAGGCGCTTTCACCTGTGTGAGTCATCATGTGGTTCTTCAGTCCCGACGAGCGGCTAAATCGTTTCCCACACACTTTACAGGTGTAAGGTTTCTCACCTGTGTGGATTCTCACGTGGGCTATCAGGTGAGTACAGCTTCTGAAACCTTTTCCGCACGTTTTGCAGGAAAACGGTTTCTCGCCTGTGTGCGTTCTCATGTGGACTTTCAGGTAAGCGCGACTACTGAAGCGCCTGGTGCAGGTTTCACAGGCGTACGGCTTCTCACCTGTGTGCGTTCTGATGTGGTCGGCCAAAGTGGAGCTGTGAGTGAAACATTTCCCGCACGTCTCGCAGAAATAAAGCTTTTTACCTGTGTGAGTTCTCATGTGATTGTCCAGCTCTAAAGGGCAGATGAACCTTTCCTCACAGGTGCTGCAGGTGTAAGACTTCTTGTCTCTGTGGGTCCGCCTGTGCAGGAGCAAGCTGACGTTCTTAGTGAAGCTTTTCCCGCACGTCTCACACGAGTACAACCTTTCACCTTTGTGAGTTCTCATGTGACTCTTCAGTCCCGAAGACTGCCTAAATCTCTTTCCACAGGTGTTGCAGGAGTAAGGTTTTTCACCTGTGTGGGTTCTGGTGTGGACGGTCAGCGAGTCACAGCTGCTGAACCCTTTACCACACGTTTGGCAGGAATACGGTTTCTCGCCCGTGTGGCTCCTTGTGTGGATTTTCAGAGACACTGCTTGCCAGAAACGTTTCCCGCAGGTGTTGCAGCAGTGAGGCTTCTCACCTGTGTGGGTTCTCATGTGGCCTATCAGTGACGAGCTGCTGCTGAAACATTTTCCACACAGCTTGCAGGAGTACGGTTTCTCCCCTGTGTGGTTTCTCAGGTGGATCTTCAGCTGACCGCTGCGATTGAAGCTTTTCCCGCAGGTTTCACAAACGTGAGGCTTCTCACCTGTGTGGATTCTCAGGTGGATTTTCAGATTAGAATTACAGCTGAAACTTTTGCGGCAAAATTCGCATGCAAAAGGCTTCTCGCCCGTGTGACTTCTCATGTGGACTGTCAGCCGATAGTTTCTTCTAAAACTCTGACCGCACAGCTCGCACGTGTACGGCTTTTCGCCCGTGTGGGTTCTTGCGTGAGCTTTCACGTCGAACTTGCGGCTGAAACGTTTTCCGCAGGTCTTACAAGCAAAGGGCTTCTCACCTGTGTGGGTGCGTATGTGAGTCACCAGGTGGAAGTTACTGCTAAAAGTCTTTCCGCACGTTTCGCAGGCGTGAGATTTTTTATTCGTGTGCTCGTCTTTCGTCTGCGACACTGTCTTAAACACTTTTGCGTAAACGCTGTGCTGCACGGACTTCGAGCTACTGTCAGTGTTACGTTGAGACTCCAGTATGAGCTGTTCTTCCTCCCGATTGATGGAAAGCTCCTCCTCTTCCTCTTTCATCTGTTCAGTCTCTGCTTCCTCCTGATTGGTGCAGAGTTCCTCGTCTTCCTCTTTGATCTGTGGCAGCTCTCGCGCTTCCTGATCCAGACTGCTGCTCCTCTCCTGGCTGCAGAGCTCTTCCTCCTCCTGTCGAATGTCTGAAGGACAAAGAGACAAACATGTTATAGATGTGATGACAGTAAAAAAAAAAATTAAAACCCTTTAGACAATCATCATCATCGCCGTCCATCACAACCGTGGCCTCAGGTGGGACTACTTCACACTCTGCAAGCCATCACAGTGGCTGCTAGAGGTCATTACTCGACCCTGAGACCTCCAGAGAGGACTCCTTCACCCCCCGTCCCCACAACCCAAATTATGAGCAGAATCACTCCAACAGGCGACAAAGTCCAACAATCAGCAGCAAAAAGTCTGATTTGCTGCTGGAAATGCAGCTGAAGAGCTCACTGCTTGAGAGATAAGGTCTCACGAGGAAGACGCAGACCAGCTGGGTAAAGTCCCACCTGTAGCTCAGGAGGTAGAGCAGGTCATCCAGTCTACATGAAAATGCTAAACCCCAAGTTGCTCTTCGACACAAAAAGTGCTCGTGTGGATCTGAACAGGCTCTCCTGTCCACCACAGATGCTTCCAGGGAGTCTGGATCCAACCCTGCAGACCCTCAGGTGCATTCAGTGGTGGACCAGCAGACTGTAGCGGTGAAGAGAGCACAGCTGGAAGCTAGAAGGTGACCCTGTTGATTCATGTCTCTAAGGAAGAGAACATCTGGAAACCTGCAGCCTGAGCCAATGCAGGACGTTTACAGTGAACAGCTGGACTGAATAGTGAGGCAGACTAAATCCAGCTGTTGTTGGCTGTACAGTGTTCGTGTGACTCTTTGGTGGAAGCAGAACTGGGAAGTATGGGAATTTAACCACCATCGCTGGCAACCAGGTGTCAAGCAGCTCCGCCCCTGGAAGGGATTCTGTTGTTTAAACAAAGGCAGCCCACGATTGGAGGACAGCATCAGCTGATCCAGCAGCAATACTGAGCTTCCAATTAAAAGTAACTATGGCAACATTTAGGCATGGCCGCAAAAGCTGACGCAGGACGTCCACATAATGACCACGACAGCAAGGCTCGCTGTCACACCGAGCTCTGATTGGCTCCTGCCTGTGCACCCTGCTGATGACACACACCTGTTTACCTGCACACGCTCCCTTTTTCTGAATTTAATGCGGAAAAAATTACTTTTATTTTACTGTAGAATTTCCACCACAGTTTACCCACAATGCACTTCTGTAATCAAACAGCCAGGTACCAACTCCTGCTCGTGGATCTGTCACACAGATGTTCACAGCTGGAGAGAGAAACATGGCTCCTGTGGATCTGTCCTGGAGGGAAATGTCCCGTTCAGTGAGCTGAAGGTTTCACGAGGAGCCGAAACACGGTCGTCAAACCGCGTAAAAGCTGAATCGGCTTTTATGACCCAGCTGCCGCCAGGTGAACCGGAAACATTAAACAGGTGAGCTCAGATTTAACAGCCCACCTGTGGAGAATCCTTTATGATCACCCGCTTTCTTTTCTCTCTTCGGCTGTGTCCCAATTCAGGGTCTGAACGCTTGAAGTACGCGCACTACGCGTACTACGTACGGTGCGTACTATAAGTACGAGAAGTGCGGAAGTGAGAGGCTTGTGAAATGGGACGGCATACGCTTCGTCGCGCTGTTCAGGTTGCCTAGCAACCATGATACTAACCGCGAGACACGTTACATACAGCTTTGTTTGACAGAAATGAAGGAGAAACATGTTTTGTTGGTCATTCATTTTTGTCATGACATCACTTTAGTTGAGTATCTGAGGCTGAGACCACAGGACTGTAAAACATGATTGTTGGGCTTCATGTCTGTGCTGAACAGTTATTTAAGATTAGTTAGTAAATAACAATTAGCTGATGTTGTTCATGAGACTAAAGTCATCTCACTGTGGTAATGTAAATATAATATGGCCAATATTCTAGTATTGTCAGATTATTATGATATATATATCTGACTTTCAGCTTGTTGTGTTTGTGGATATGTGACTGACTTTAATTATTACACATTCGCACATAAATAAGTGACGTCATATTCAGTACTTTTGACAGTTCACTCTTCGGCCGCTCCCTTCTGCCGTATTTTGCGGCAAAATTATCCACACCCACCGCCGCGCTATGAATTGTGGGATATACGAAGCGTGATATTTGGGGAAATCGACGGCGCATTTGGAGTATGCATTTGAAGTACACTTCGAATTGGGACAGCCGTCGTCGCGTGGCGGTGACGTAACCGCACTTGAAATGCGTACTTCAAGCGTGCAGACCCTGAATTGGGACACAGCCAGTGTCTCTCTGATCGTTTCCGGTTTTGCTCACCTGTCCGGTGCGGCTGCCTATCAAGTTTCCAGGTGATGTCCAGCAGTCTGCGCCTGCGCTCGCGGTCCATCTCCTCCTCGGTGCGTTGTTCAAACTCTCTGCCACCTCCTGCTTCTCCTCCTCCTCCGTCAGCAGTCACGGCCTCGGTGACAAACTCAGCCGGAAGTTGAAGGGAAGACATTTTTGATGCAGCCGAGAGAAAAACGTGAGATTAAACTTCAGTGAAGCTAAAGCTAATGCTAACTCCGCCGTCCATCCGGAAAGCCCGGTGTGCTCTGCGCATGTGCGAAAAGGGATTCTTCCAGTTCCTGCCTTTCACAATAAAAGTGTAAACAACGTAAACTCGGAGGTGCAGAGGGAACCCTTTCAGAATAAAACGTGACAGAGTCCAGAGTGAGAGATCATTTTTTACCTTTAGTGTGTTTCATATTTTGGCTCCACGCTCCTCACGCTCAGCAGTTTTAATGAGAGCAAAGTGATATGGTACTATAAGGTTATTAAGATTATTTAGGGCCTTGTATGTGAGGAGCAGGATTTTAAATTCTGGATTTAACAGGGATCCTGATAATGAGTTACAGTCGTCCAGCCTGGAAGTAACAAATGCATGAACTAGTTTTTCAGCGTCACTCTGAGACAGGATGTTTCTAACTTTAGAGATGTTGATCAGATGAAAGAAGCAGTTACGGATCATGTCCTGGTCAGAAATGACTCGCTGATGATGTCATCCAGACTGGTGTCAGTGGGAAACACAGCAGCCTCCTAAACTTCTGCCCGAGACTGTGACACCTTAAAATGACTTCTTTCAAAGTTTCATGATAAACTTAGTTAAACGCTGCCATCGCCTCGGCGGCGTGAATGTTGGGGTAGTTTTGAGCTTTTAACGATTTCACTGAACTTAATGACGGTGCGGCTTAAATCACAGCTGATGTTTGGTGAAGCGTCTGTTTGCAGCTACATCATGTCCAGGTGAACCTTTGACCATTTTCGTCATTCCTACAAACAGCCGCAGTAGATCTGGGATTACTCGCAGTCTGACCACCACAAACAGCCTCACGAACGCAAACTGAGCCCGATGGCAGTTTATACCAATGGCGATGGTATAAAGGAGGCGCTGATCCTCCTCAGGTGCGCGCTCACCTGTGGGACCGATGTTCGTTTTCACTTCAGAACAAAATTAACATGAAATAAGAGCGACGGCAGCGTGAGCATCAAAGAAACACGAGCACGCCAAACAGGAATCGGACCACAGTCAAACTTTCAGGTAGACTTTATTGTCAACATAGGGACAGCAGACAGGCGTGACCTTTGACCCTGATCCTCCAGGAGTCTGTTCAGTAGATCAGCAACAGGACGAGAACGAGGGGGAATAAATTAAAACCCAAAACAACTCGTCAGGTAAAAAACAAGAACAACGGGAACTCCACGCTACGAGAAACGAAAAACAGAAGCTTCGAAAGGAATTCATAAAAAATCGATTAGAAAACGTTTCAGTTTTTGGTTGATTTCTTCCTCGCTGTGCTTCTGTGACACACACACACACACACGCACGCACGCACGCACACGCACGCACGCACACGCACACGCACACACACACGCTCTCACACACACACACACACACACACACACACACTCTCTGTACATCAGATCAAACATCAGTATTTACACTCGTGTTAATAGATTCTATATCTTTAAATTCTCTCTTTGATGTCTGCAGCTCATCTCGTGGGCGAGGGAGTTATATACTTTAAACCCCACCCCCACCCAGGGCAGGACCAATCAGCAGCTGCTGTTCTTGAACTCTCCGTTCTCAGTGATTGACAGCTTGGTGGGGTTGCTTGGCGACAGGCCGTTGCGAAGGTTGGGCGTGCTGTAACGCTCCTTCACCTGCGTCAGCGCCGCCATCAGCCGTGAGTTCGCCGCATCCAGGGACCCGATCCTTTTCTCCTGATTGGATAAAGATGAGAAAGGGGGCGGGACAGGAAGTCAGACCGACAGGTAAACAACAACAACAAAGCAGTTTGGTGTTGATCGGAGAGTCGGGTCAAAACCACACAAGGAAAAATAGAAAGTAACATCACTTAAATCCAAGAAACTTTAATGAAACTTTTATTAAAATACTGATTAAACGAGGTGACGGATAAGAAACAACTAAAGAAAAAAGATTTTTAACCCTGAGCTCCTGAAATCACCTGAATCCAAATCAGGCTTTAATGAAAACATTTCACAGCTTTCTGAACACTAATGGATTTATCAGTGAAACATGTTCAGTAACACAAAGTTTACTACAAAGATCTTTAATCGGACACGTTCAAATAAAACCTGTGCGACCGACGAAACGATGCAGATTTAAAAGGACGATTTGGCCTCTTAACGCAACATTAAATGATTTAAAAAGGTTGAAAAAAAGACCAGCTCACACAAAATCTAAAAACGGTTCAGCTTAATAAAAGCGGCGACGTGGTTTTGACCCGACGTGAAAACAAAAACAACCACAGGAAGTTTGAGGGCAGCAGCCGAAAATATAAACAGCAGCCCAAAAAAGCTCAAACCAGCGAAAAAACAAAAAGGTGAAAGTCCAACGCCGTCTCCTGAGCCTGCTGACGACTCGCTTTATTTTGAAAGGGTGAACTAGAAGCTGTGGTGGTTTACAGGGAGGGGGGTGGGAGGTGGTGTGGGGAGGGGGAGGTGGGGTCTGCAGCCAAACTTAAACAAAACCAGCCGAGAGCGCAACACGCCGACACACCAACGTATTACAGAGCAGCTGGAACCAGCCGTCAGCTGAACTACAGGAGCCCCCGAGGCCCAAGAACGACTTTGAAGATGAAGCTGAGTGAAAATATTTAATTATTAATAAATGTTCTTATTTACTGTGACTGAAGGAAGGACGCTGTTCGTGAACAATAACGTTCTTTTGTCAAATTGAGTTTTTTATCCCCACGTGAACCAGAGGGGGGCGCCCACCAGGGGGCGCCGACAGCTGCACTAATCCTGAGCTCTTGATAAACTCAATGCTGAAACTCTGCGCTCTGATTGGCTGGTTCAACAGGTGTCAGGTGTGTTGGCAGTGTTTTTTCCCCCCCTAAAAATAAATTCATAAAAACAAAAAACACACAGCGTGGCGTTGGTGGTAGTGGTGGTGGAGGAAGGGGCGGGGCTACAGTTACTTGCCTGATTGGTTTATTTCACATCCGTTACTGACCTGAAATCAGTGGAGAGACTGTGAGACGTTTCAAAAGATTTAAAGTTTCCGTCACAGCTGCTGCTCGAACACGACGCATCGCTGCTTCCCTCTGAAACCCATTACCTGTGCCACAGGTGTGTCTGTACCTGAGCGTCGATGATCTTCTGTTTGGCTTCGATCACTGCCTGCATCTCTGCGTGGTCCCGCCGTAGCTCCTCCTCCACCGCCATCAGTCTGCAAATGTACAGAACATCATCACCTTAAATATCAACATCTGGGTCGTGTCCAAATCCATGGGCTGCGTCCTCCTGAGGCCGCATTTGTAGGCCGATTACGTCACAGCGATGCGCCGAAGGCTGTCCAAATTCCTCCGAATGCGGCCGACACACGCGTCCCCCTTTTCCCCGAATTTGAAGGATGGGTCAGGTGTGTCCTTCGTGACCCACCATATCCCAGAATTCATAGCGCAGCCCAGCCAATTCCAGTTTCCAACAATGGCGGCCGCTATTAAGTTTTAATATTACTCTTATTATTCTTTCTGGGTCACAAAATAAACTTTTAACATATTTTCAGGCGAGACTGTAGCTGTGTAAACATCAAATATCTGCTCGGTTTATCAAGACATCGCATATTTGCAGAGGTGCTCCGACGTTTTCAGAGACGTCTGTTTCCCACCAGCTGGAGAGCTGACCGAGCGCTGGAGGGTCACTGGAGCCGCCGAGAATTAGGTTAGGCTTATTATTACTTAAACGTAATATATAAGTACCTGAGACAACCTAAACATGTTCTTGTTGGGCTTTTTTCAAGGTTTTATTTGTTTGTGAGTAAATCGGTTTGGCTGAGATTAAAGTTATTAGATTAGATCAAATAAAACTTTATTAATGCCCCGGGTGGTTTTCACACAGCTGAATAAACGTCAAACAGAAAACTGATTAAACAGACGTGTGAGACGGTCGAGAGTTTACTCCAGTGTCCTGTTACAGAGGGATGCAAAGGTTTGGGCAGCCTTGTTAATAGTCATTATTTTCCTGCATAAGTTGTTGGTTGTTACAATAAAAAAATGTTGGTTAAATATATCATAGAGGAGACACACAGAAGTGAAATGAAGTTTATTGGATTTACAGAAAGTGTGCAAGAATTGTTTAAACAAAATCAGGCAGGTGCACAAATCTGTTGTCATGTCATTGATTCCAAAACCTTTAGAACTAATTACTGGAACTCAAATTGGCCTGGTAACCTCAGTGACCCCTGACCTACATACACAGGTGAATCCAATTTAAGGGGGTCAATCGTAAAGTTTCCCTCCTCTTTTAATTTCCTCTGAAGAGTAGCAACACGGGGGTCTCAGAACAACTGTCATCATGGTGGGAAGGACACAGAAAGCTGCCTCAGAGAGTTACGCCGTCTGTCTCCACAGTTACGAACATATTGAGGCAATCAAAGACCACAGGCTCAGCTCAAGTTAAGGCTCGAGTGTCAGACCGAGAAACAGACAGGCGCAGTCGAAGATCGCAGCGGTCCCAGATCAGATGTCCACACTGGAACTCTTCCCCATGTTGCTGTCTGTGTTTATTGTGCTGTGGTGTGTTGATATCTGTGCATTCCTGTATTATCCTTCTGTCTTACACATTGTTTTTTCCTCGCTACCTGGCCTGACCTGTCTCCCCAATGTGATGTTTGTATTGTATGTACGGTCGGCAAGGTCTGTCATCTCGGCTGTGGGCAAAAGACCTGCAACTGACAAATAAAGGCCATCTCATCTCATCTCATCTCATCTCGACAAGCCAGCTTCATTCTGGAATAAGCTGCTGTGGACAGATGAAACTAACATTGAGTTATTTGGCATAACACGGGGCATTATGCACGGAGGAAACAGAACACAGCAGTCCCAGAAACACACCTGCTGCCTCCAGTAAAATGTGGTGGTGGCTCCATCACGCTGTGGGGGCAGTGCAGGGACACATGGTTTCCACTCAGTATCAGCAGATTCTGGAGACCAATGTCCAGGAATCAGTGACAGAGCTGAAGCTGCGCCCGGGCTGGATCTTCCAACGAGACAACGACCTGCTCAAAATCCACTAAAGCTTTCATGCAGAGGAACAAGGACAACGTCCTGGAACGTTCATCTCAGCCCAGACCTGAGTATTATTGAAACCTGTGTCCATGCTCAGAAGCCATCAAACCTGACTGAACGAGAGATGTTCTGTAAAGAGGAACAGTCCAAAATACCTTCAACCACAATCCAGACTCTCACTGACCCACAGGAAGCGTGTAGAGGCTGGAGTTTCTGCAAAAGGCGGATCTGCTAAATATTGATTTCATTTCTTTTTTGTGGAGCCCAAACTTATGCACCTGCCTGATTTTGTTAAAACAATTCTTGCACACTTTCTGTAAATCCAATAAACTTCATTTCACTTCTCAAATATCCCTGTGTGCGTCTCCTCTATGATGTATTTAACTGACGATTTATAAATAATGACTATGAACAAGGCTGCCCAAACGTTTGCATCTCACTGTATGTTTTAGACAGCAAGGAGCAGACGGCTGAGGTTATTAAACTCCACCGAGTCAGCGGCGACGCCGATCTGAAGGCTGGACCGTCCAATTCCACGGCCGTTTACTTCCGGCCAACCCGACCTTCTGAGGACCCGGCCCACGTAGGCCGCGAAGGCCGGGTCCTCAGGAGGATGCAGCCCATGAATTTGGACACGACCCTGGT
>NC_141361.1:683291-690791 GCF_057382095.1 Aulonocara sp. 'chitande type north' Nkhata Bay | reverse complement strand
ATGTCATTTAAAAAAGAAAAAAAAAAAAAAAAAAAAAAAAAAAAAAGGAAATGGCGGTCTGAAACCTGGAAGTCGTCTGACTGGAGCCACCAACCTGGCAACCAAGAAAACAGGGCTGTGTGGAACAGGAAGCACCTGATAACCGAAGAAGGGAACAGGCCAAGGATCCAGTTTCTTTCATCTGTGGATTTTTCACGAGGTGTTCCTGAAGTTACATTCTTCTTTTGCGATCTGAAACCAGACCTGAAGCCACGCCCTCTGCTGGAGCATTTACCTTGGCTGTGACATCATCGCTCAGAGTCCTGATCCTCTCTTTGACGCTGGCGCTCAGACGGTTAATCTGCCCTCGAACAAAGTCTAGCCGGTCTCTCAGGTCCTCTCGCTCCTCCAGGCAGCAGATCCTGTCAGAGGTCAAAGGTCACACTGAGCCCGCCTTTGAATAAACAAAGTGAAGGTGAGAGTGTTTGGCTCACTTCCTGTCGGCAGAGGCGATGTTGATGGCGTCCATCACACCTTTGATGGCCTCTGTGATCTGCCACGCTCTCACCGTGTGCTGCTCAAACTTGGTCTTCACTGCAGACTGAGAGATGAACTCCTGTAGAGGTCAAAGGTCACACTGTCACATCCTGTCACATCGTTGTTTTTGGCAAATTAATGAATTTTTGCACGAGTTCAGACATCGAACCTCAAACGTCCTCTCAAACCTCTGGAACTCTCTCAGCCTCTCGTGGAAACCCTCAGCCAGAGCGCCCCCTGCAGCACGAGGAAGGACGATGGTTGTTTCACTTTAATAACTCTCATGATTGTGTGTGTGTGTGTGTGTGTGTGTGTGTGTGTGTGCTTCTTCTGCTCATGTGCAGCTCCACATTTTCACTCTTGGCCTCCATCAGAGCAGCTCTGCATGATTCACAAAGTAATCCTCACCTCACGTTCTAGAACCAGATGTTTTAGCTCCTCCCCCTTTGTGGGAGGCTGCCAATCACAGATAGACAGTTTGGCTGAAAAAATGTGTCATGCATTTGAAATGAGCGGATGTGAAATGAGCAGAGGCTCCTCCCACTGTCCCTCACCCGTCTCACCTGTCTCACCTGTCTCAGGCATGCCCTGTGCTCGCTGCATCCTGGCGCTCAGAACCTCTTTAGCAGAGACGAAGAAGATCCGCCCCGCGGCGTCATCCAGGCCGACCACCTTCAGCTCGTCAGCGAGGAACCCCACGCAGCGGTCCAGGTGCTGGTTCCTCACCTGGACAGCAGGGGGAGCGGTGCGTTTCTACCATAGCATCCACACCTACAGTGCAGGCGAGTGAGATGTTGTCCTGCTGCCAGCGGCTTTACTTCAATCTCAGAGAATAATTCTCCTTCCAGCCTGACTTACACCCAAGCAGGTAACAATAAAAACAGCAGCGTTCATTAGAAGGAGGACGTCTGTGCGCTGAAGCTCTGAGGTGATGCACAGGAACGGGTCACCTGCAGAGCTGCACGGCGCCGCCACACTCACACATGTCGGGTGTTGCTATCCTCGTGGGGACCTCCCACTGACATATTACTTTCCCTAGCTGCCGACCCTAACCATCAAAGATGAATGATGAGCCTAAACCAGCTAACCATAACCCAGCTAACCATAACCATAACCCAGCGAACCATAAACCAGACACTCAACCCACATAGGAAGAACCAGAACACACACACACACACACACAGAAACACACACACACCTCTTCGATGTAGTCTGGTTCGGTCACTGAAGCGTCCCATCTGTTGTGGAGAATGAAGATGTTCGGTTTGGAGATTTTTTCGCTGACTTTGTGAAAGAAAAGTTTTTCCTGCAGGCAGAATTGAATTAGTTATTCCACTTTAACAAAGACAGCCACTCACACGCAGCCACTCACACGCAGCCACTCACACGCAGCCACTCACACGCAGCCACTCACACGCAGCCAACCAGGCTGAGTCGTGTGATGAGTCGTTTCCTCACCGTGTTCATCAGAGTGGACTCTGCATTTCCCACCAGAACAAAGACGTCTGCGTCCACACAGAACTTATCAATCCAGCTGTCCAACTCCAGGGTGACATCGGTCCCAGGGCTGGGCCAAGAGTCAAAGGTCAAAGGTCACCGGTGTTAGTAAGTACTGGTACTGGCACTTTGACTAAATGCAGTTGAAACTGAACCCTGCGGTTCTGACACAGAATATTATTTAAGTGAATCGTCATCAGTGGGGTCAAAGGTCAGGAGGAGGGAGCGTTACCTGTCCATGAGCACCAAGTCGTCTCTCAGCAGAGCGCAGCGACTTTTAGGCCAGAAGACTTTGACCAGTGTACCCGAGTCCAGAGTGGGATCCATGTGGAGAGCATGAGCCAGCTGGTTCACCGTCTGAGGAGGAAGGAGGCAGCGAGTCATCACCACACGCCAGCGGGCGTGTCACGAGCATCGTGATCACCGCAGGGTTTCTGTCACCTCACTCACAGTCACGCTCCTCCTCTCGGTGGACGCCTCGGTAATGAGGAAAGCCTCGTCTTCGTCGGTCCCTTCGACGCTCAGGAAACAGTTGGTGGTGTGACCGATGCCGCTGGGCAGCACTCGGTCTCTCAGCATGGCGTTGATCACTGTGCTCTTCCCGTTACTCGTCCTGATCCACAGCAAATGTACAATCATTATAATTAATATGAAAACCTTCAACGATGCTGACTAACACCAAAACCTTCATCTCAGCGCCCGCTGCATCATCGTGGCTCAAACCGAACGAAACAGCGAGCAGGTTCGGCCTTCAAAGTCGGGCAAGAAGCAGTATGACAGCACAAGAGCAGCACCACAGGTCAGAGGGCCTCACCATCCTCGGGTGAGAGCTGACGAGTTATTACATCACCCAGTTTATCAAGTGATGGTCGTTACATCATGAGTTTCTGCAGAAATCCACGTGTCCGACTGTGAGCGTGCCTCAGCCGGGGTCGCAGATAAACCTTATCAGTGTGTTCAGCTCTGCTTTCACAGAACAAACGTCGGTTAGCTGGTCTCAGCTTTTATCAGGCTCTATCCACACACACACACACACACACACACACACACACACACACACACACACACACACACACACACACACACACACACACACACACACACACACACACACACACACACGCTGCTGCTGGAATCAGAGCTGAGGACAAACGGCTGTAACTGTAACGCAGCGTCCCCGGAGCTCTGAACTACGAGCTTCCTTCACCTTTGATGCAAACTCAATTTCTTTGTTTCATCGTCTCAAGTAAAAAATGAGTTCAAACGTCACAAGCATCAACATGTGCTGCTAAAAAATGGAGCGCCAACAAACAGTACAGATCCTCTACAGTCCAGCAGGGGCAGCAGTGAGTCAGTCCCAACAGCCTCCCAACATGTTTACAGCTGGACACACTCACTGTTTGGGCTCTGTGGAGAATTTCCTCCTTAAAAGCTGCAGGATGGTTTTAAATCGCTCACGTGGAGCTGTCACTGTGCCAGTGATTCAATATGATGAGAAAGGGCGGGTCTGGCTGAGCAACCACACCCTCATCGGCTAACGACTTGTGATTGGAAAATTAGCCAATGCCACAGTGGGTCAAAGAGTGATATCAGCCTTTATTCTATATTCATTAAGACTCAGAACGAATGACTGAGCTCGAAAACACAGATGTCAAAGGTCAAATAAATTAATATAATTTGATCCTGTTCATTTTTTAAAATATAGCATCCAATCACAATAACAGTCGCCTCGAAGCATTTTATATTGAAAAGGATTCCCAAAGTGTGGTCTGGTGCCCCCTGGTAGGCTGCAAAGGTACTGCAGGTGCCTGCAGCAGTCAGTTTGAAATAACCAGTGTTGGTCAAGTTGAAAAAAGTAATCAGTAACTAATTACGGATTACGTCCCCAAAAAAGTAATCCCGTTACTTTATTGATTACTTATTTTCAAAAGTAAATAGTTACTTAGTTACTTAGTTACTTTTTAAAAACACGATTTACAACCTGAATAGGTGATAAAGCGATAGATCTTTCAGCCCAATTCTACCTTTTCTACATAATCCTTCATACAAAATGTAACCAAACTTGTTTTATTAGTTTTAATCTTTTAACTTTATGCATCAAGCAAAAATTTAATTATCTGCAACATTCTCTGACTGGAAGAAATTAGTTTAACATTTAAACCTATTTTCTGCACATTCCAGCACATAAAATAAAATATTTTGTGTGTTTACACTCAGTCTTTCAAATAGATGCAAGTAAAACACAGCAGAAAATAAATAAAGTCAAAGACTCAGCGGTCCTGTTGCTCTATTTTCACCTGTAAAGCAGGAGTGGGGTAGGCGGAGGTTTACCCTGGTGCAGGTGTGCCGCGGTCAGTGGAAGAATCCGTGAGTTTCTCTGTGAGTTTCCCATTACGTCGTAGCTACTCGGTGCTTGTTTGGAAGTTTAGGGGTTTTTCGCTGTAAAAAGAAGTTTTCTTCCCACGCACAGCGGACACTAATGTTTTTGTCACTTTTTATGGAATCAAACTCAAAGTAAGGTCAGTGCTTCCACGCTTTAAACGCTGCACGCTCATACTCTCTCTGCACTCGATATGTGATCCATTGTTGATCTGCACACAGCTGTTGTCACTAATGGCGCACTCGCTTACGTCACTGTCATGAGACATTCTCGCAAAGAAATCACGGTTTTAGTAACGCAGTAACGCAGCGTTCCTACGGTAAAGTAGCGGTAATCTAATTACCTTTTTTGCAATAGTAATCCCTTACTTTACTTGTTACTCGAAAAAAGTAACTTGTAGTTACTTGTAACGCGTTACTGTAATCCGTTACTTGTAACACATTACTGCCCATCTCTGGAAATAACTCACGTGTATGTTCTGTTAAATATTCATATAAATCGGTTTATTTAGAAATAAAAAGGGAATTATTACTTGAGTTTGTGATGTCACTCATTACTCTGACATAAACTTACTGCTAATGTACTGAAGGCAGGCGGATTGATGTTTTTTGAATGGAAGTTTCAAAGGAAATCCATTATAAGATTGGTTGGACCCTGTGGGGTTTCCTGATTTTTAAGGGGGGCGCAGCACTCTTTACTTTGGGAATAGCTTCAGAGATGCTACAATCATACAGAAGCAAACCAGAAATCATGTGACCCCCTATGAGCAAGCACTTTGGCAATGGTGGGAAGGAAAAACTGCCTTTTAACAGGAAGAAACCGTGAGCAGAACCAGGCTCACAGATTAGGGCACCAACAGAGGCTTTGCAGACATGTGACTCCTTGGCACGTGACAGTAACTTGTCGGCCATTTTGGACATGATAAGAAACCAACTGAGCATCATGTAGACAAGATAAACTGCGGCAACTATGAGTAAACAAACAAGTGTATTTTCTCTCTCAGAGGAAGTACAAGCATCTTACTCATTATGTGGAGAAACTGGGCACGGCAAGGCTGAAGATGAACGTTAGCTTAGGCCCTCTGAGTGTGTTTACTAATGCTGCGGAGAGTAACGATGGCATTCTCCCCAACATCACGCAACACGATATATTTATGTTATCAACAACCCTCAGTTGATACTGGGCAAGATATGAAAATGTTTGAATGCTTGTCAGTATTTTGGGTCAATAAAACAAACTTCAGTCTCTGTAGTCACTGCATCAAGTGGACCACGGTCACTGCTAACAGTTAGCCCCCGTTAGCTCCTGTTAGCACCTGTTAGCCCCCGTTAGCCCCTGTTAGCGCCTGTTAGCTCCTGTTAGCCCCCGTTAGCTCCTGTTAGCCCCCGTTAGCTCCTGTTAGCCCCCGTTAGCTCCTGTTAGCCCCCGTTAGCTCCTGTTCACTGCCGTACCCTGCTGTTACTGAAACTTTTTGTGAAGTGATATAATATGGGCAGAGTCACACTTTGCAAATAACTAGTTGCTGTCTCCATCTGGTGGCCTTCAGGTAGAATGCAGCACCTTGGCTTCATTTCTCCAACCTAGAAGCTACATCAATGTTTTCTACTGTGTGCAGGCTCACCCGCCTATATTCTGCAGTTTCTGTAAACTGCTCACCTGCCAAAAAACGCCACCTTCATGTGTCTCCTGAGCAGGACATCTCTGATGGTCGTCAGCTTGATGGCACAGCTCTGCATCTCCAAACTCTGCTCCTCCACGGCCACCTGACCCAGGTCCTCGCTGCGCCACGCCTCTGACATCAAACAAACACAGCGAGTAAACTGACAATGAAAATGACAGCGAGTTTTCCTGAGAGGAGCGTCAGATGTTCCTGATGTCAGGGCATCAAAGGCTACTTGCGTACTGAACGGCATGACCTTTGGCGTCCGCTCTGTGGCCACTGCAGCATCAGACACAGAGAGAAGCCAGACTTTATTTAAAGACAGAGCAGGAGGTGCGTGCCGGTCAGCAGAGAGGCTGCAGGCTCTGCATCTGTGGGCAGCACACGCTCGTCCCCATTTCAGACCTGATGCTGAGAACGACTCCAGGAAGCATGCAGACCGGTTTGTACGAACATACACCATCACAGCACCTACAGCTCTGAGTGTGTGTGTTTCTCACCATCCACAAAGGCGCAGCCATCCTTCACAAAGTCCAGCAGCTGGTCAAAGATGGAGGTGATCGAATGTTTCGCAATGACGAAACGTCGCAGAGGAGATGGATCTACGGCATCCATGACACCTACACACACACGAACACACACGTGATCAGTTCCTTCAGATTCTGTCAAACTGTCATTAAGGTCAACGTGTCTCACTGAGATCTGCCAAACAGATTTCTCTGTGATATCAGTAACGCACACACACACACTCTCACACACACACTCTCACACACAGACACACACACTTACCGTGCTCACTGTGTGTCTCGGGTTCAGAGGTCAGGGTGTTTTGGGGGGTTCGTCCCCGTCGAGTCGGCGCCTGCTCCCATTATGCCTCAGTTCCACTCATCAGACCCACGACGCTGATCCTCAGCACGCAAAGCCAGCTTACACTCTGTGTGTGTGCAGACTGATCCTCTTAGCAGGATTAGAGCTGCTTCACCTGTCATACCTGCAGCCACCTGCTCGCTCTCTCAGGTGTCTTATTTCATCACTTTGCTCCTGCTAACGTCATTTTGTAGTTCATATTTTTAGAGTTTTCTAAAATCACCTTTAAAATAATTTATGTGAAGCCAAACTGGGGTCCTGAAGGCTCAGTGACCCTCAGCTCCATGCTGGGCTTTGCTTCCTTTAGTGACCATATTTAGATGAGAGGGTGGAGTTATGACAGCTGATCCTTGTCAGCCTGGTTAGTGCAGACTGTTTGGGAGCATCACAGAGATACGTGCTAATTTAAAACATGAGCCCCACTACTGCAGAGAACCACACAGCAGCCACGCTAATAACAGCACAAACACAGTCCAAAGGCCACGCCCCTAATAATGCAAGCTTTAAACAGGTGGGTTTTGGATAGGTTCCCCCCCATACAGGTGATATGAAGGGAGAAATGATCCACCGAACAGTTTGT